>NC_142521.1:24615407-24915407 GCF_964205215.1 Stylophora pistillata | reverse complement strand
TCGATGCTCTTTGGGAGGGCACCAGTGTCTGGGTCAACGAAGTTTAGGCTGTGGTTTACTGTGCAATGTTCATAGCCCTTGTCATTTAGGCAATTGTAAGCTCTCCATAAGTTGCTCATCATGCATGTCCCCAGCAATGTTTGAGGGCGTATGATGGCCAATAGTGTATCTTTGTCCTTACATTCTGCCGGAACAAGGAAGAAGGCCTTGGTTTCTCGGCAAATGCCACCGAATACCCACTTTCCTTCGATGGCGTGATCTCGGTAAAAAGTTGGAAAGAATCGTCCTGGAAGAATCGATTGCGGAATTAAAAGAGGAAGTAGAAGAGAAAAGAAGAAGTTATGAGGGATTTAAAGAATAAAGAAGACATAGTAAAGTTACAAGAAAGATAAAGAATATAAGGAGGAAGGTGAAACACAAACTACCTTTGACATTCTAGACTTATGAAGTGTTAAACTGTGGTGTGTAAAATGAAGTGATATGTAATGTTTTTTATAAATATGTTTGAACGCAAATGTCTCTCTCGGATTGACTGAAAAGCTGTCATAAAAAAAAAGCATATATAAATCTACCGCTTCATCGCCACATGGTTCAGTGTAGCCATGCCTTCCTTTTACGACTTATCATGGGAATGCGGTTGATGTGAATCGTTTATATTAAAGGACGAAATAGAAAGGGAAAGTCAGCAAAAAGCAGCAGAGTATACACCAAAGCTGCTACAAAAAATCACAGAGCACATAGCGCAAGTCGACTTGAAAGATGCCTAAACAGGTCACTTGGGGTAAAGCGAGCATGTATAAATCAGAAAAAATATGCTTCCAATGTACATCGTGTTGCTATTATACTCCCTATTATCTAATTCGTTGCACGAAATGTCAATACTCTTTACATCGACTCAACAACGAACGACCAATGGATATTCCCTAAAAAACTCTAGGAATACAGTTTATATACGAATATACAAATAGAGTTTATATCTGACCACTTGCAGCCCAGAGGCTGAATTACGGGTGCAGTGTAAGGTTGAGAACAGACGTCAGCAAATCAGGCGCCTCTGGTAGCCGCTTCAGTCTATCAATCTCACCTTCCCACCCATCCCACAACAGGGGAGGACATCCATCACACAGTAATCTCGTGTATGGGAAATTAACGTCTCCTACCCCAACCCTGCAGGAGACAGGACCTCAATTTATTCGTCCCTATACGAGAAGACTAGATTATCTAACCATTTCTTGATGTTATAGAAAGGTAGCAAATTCTTCTCAATTATTTTAAGACCTGGAGTGTTGGTCCGGCCGGGGCTCGAACCCTCGACCTCCCGCACAACAGTCCAGCGCTCTATCCATTGAGCTATCTGGGAGGTGGTGAAATCAGTTTAAAATCAGTCATAGCGAGGACGGTAAAGTGAACGCATCATGACCGACATAAGGATTTTAAACGACTGTGAATTACAGTATCAGAACAAGTATCTATTCGATTTGTGTGCGCCTAAAAAAACTGTGTATTTTGAGGTATGCCAACGTTCCCATCTGCCTAAAGAGATGCCACGAAATCATTTCTACATCGTTTCATTACATGGAGGTGTATTATTTTCTTCGATATTTACAAGCCGTCTTTGAAAAGGAGTTACCATCTCTTGATATAGACGATCTGGCATCTAAACAAAGGTTTATAAAAGCCTGAGAGGAATTATTTGACAAGACGGTCAGAGAAGTCAACGAATGGCCAAATCCAATAGGGGGTCACATGCAGATGTATTTATTCAAGCATTGGGAAGCGTTTGAAATGGGTGAGCGCATGAGGTGGAATAATTTTTGTGGACGATGTGACCGAGGTGTTTGCTTCATTTCGCAATCCCATGATAAGTCATTCAGATACGATGAGTGAAATGGTGACTTTTATTATAAAAAATATTCGCCTGAGTGGTTTAAGAAGACTGCAGAGTCGCATCGCTTTATCAAAGATTGGTGACCATGTCCTAGCGAGGAAGGAAACATTTAAAAAGAGTGATAGAGAGACGCTATCGTCAAGCCATAGTTCGTTGTTTGTACCCATGATCATGTCGGGGTCAAAGAACACCAAACTGAAGCCCATGTTGTGGAACAAATGTTTTCAGCACAATTGGCACGAAATCAGGTTATTGGCAAATAGAACTTCATCCTTCTGCCAGAGAAAAGACTGCTTTTGCTATGCACGATAGTGTGTACAAATTCTTGGTAACACCTTTCAGTCTTACAAATTCTGGACAGAGTTTCCAGAGACTTATGGGCCATATTTTGACAGGATTGGAATATCGGTTTGATATCATTATATTTTCAAAGTCGGTCGATGAAAATTTGGTCCGTTTAGAAGAAATTTTTAAGAGACTTCGTGAAGCTAATATCAAACTAAATCCACAGAAGTGTAATTTCATTAAACAAAGGGTAGAATATCTTGGTCATATCGTAACTCCTGAAGGTATTAGTCCCAACCCAGAAAAGATTCGTGTTGTGCAGGATTTCCCTACTCCAACTAATCTCAAGGAACTCAGGAATTTCTTAGGTCTCGCTAATTATTACAGGCTTTTTGTCAACGGTTTTTCTCACATAGCAAATCCTTTGAATGCATTAACTAAGAAGGCTGCTTCTTTCAATTGGACAGAAGAGTGTGCCGTTGCTTCGACAAGTTGAAACATGCTTTAGTGTCTGCTCCTATTTTAGCTTATCCTAACTTTAAAAAGCCTTCTCTACTGTTTGTCGATGCTAGTTCTACAGGAATAGGATTTACCTTAGCTCAAGTCCAGGACGGTAAAGAAGTAGGGATTGCTTATAACGGTCACGGTTTGAATAGTGCAGAGCGCAACTATAGCACAACTGAGAGGGAAGCACTTACATTATTAGAAGGGATTTAGAAAATTCAGCCCTACCTTCGAGTCACCAATTCACGGTTGTTACTGATCACAGTTCGTTACATTGGTTAATGAATGTTAAGGATGCTTCTGGTCGTCTTGCAAGATGGGCTTTACTTTTGCAACAGTACGATTTTGAGATTGTTCATCGCCCTGGTAAGATGCATGGAAATGCGGGTAGTTTGTCTAGACGTCCTTATGATACAAGGGAACGTAATTCAATCCAAAGAGACGAGCCCCAAGCAGCGAAAGTACGAGAATTGTAAAGGAGTGATTTTGACCTTAGTGAGATCATTGATTACCAAGAAAATGATACTTTACCGTTGGACGATACTGCGGCGTGCAAGCTTTTACTTGTGAGTGACAGTTTTTATATCGGACGTGATGGTTTACTTTACCATTTAGGCAACAATTGAAAGCGCAATTCTTGGGATTCATTTCCTCAGCTCGTTGCACCTCCACCATTGAGATTTGAAATTTTGTCGAACATGCATGACCACATTTCCAACACGCATTTTGGAGTCCATAAGACTTTCAATAAGGTTAAGCAGCGATATTGGTGGAAAGGAGTGTACAAAGATGTTGAACATTGGAGTAAGTCTTGCACTAAGTGTTCCATGAGAAAATCGCCTTGGAATATCAAAAAGGCACCCTTACTTCCAATTCCAGGGGAGAATGCTTTCGATAGAGTAGCTGTGGATGTGTTAGGGCCTTTTCCACCTTCTAACAAGGGTAATAGGTACGTCGTCATTTTCAGCGATTATCTTACTCGATGGTGTGAAGCATTTCCTGTTCCGAGCGTTGAAGCAACTGTAATTTCTCGTCTATTAGTGAATAAGTTCATTGCCAGACATGGTGCACCTAGAGTTCTGTTGTCTGATAGAGGAAAAAATTTCTTATCTAAAGTGGTAGCAGATGTTAGTAAGGTCTTCCATATTCACAAAGTGAACACTTCTAGTTATCACCCGCAAACTGATGGCTCCGTTGAAAGATTTAACTCTACTTTATGTCAGTCACTTTCAACGTATGTTGCAAAGAATCAAAAAGATTGGGATGATTTTATACCGCTAGTTTTGTTTGCCCATAGAACGTCGATTTTAGAAGCCATTGGCGATTCTCCTTATTACGTACTGTATGGCCATGAGCCGCGTTTGCCTGTGGATGTCAAGTATTTACCGCCAGTCAATGACGATGTTACTGCTTCAGTTTTTGAACATCATAAACGAATTGTTGAAAACATTGAATTGGCACAAAATTTGGCTAGAGAAAATTTGCAGCGTGCTCAGCAGAAAATGAAGGATTATTATGATCAGAATACTAAAGAACCAGTGTTCGAACTTGGTCAACGTGTTTGGGTCTATACACCTCGAACTAATCAAAGGCTCTGTGAGCCAACTTGTGAATTGGATAAGCCAATGTAATTTGTGTCGTCAATAGAAATGGGTGTTTGATTTCCTTACTAAGGTATGAATCGTTAGACTGGTAAATGAGCATTATGAGGAATATGATGCGAGACTAAATTAGGCCTCAAAGACAGAAAATATGGCCTGATTAGGATTTGGTGCAAGACAATCACTGTTACAGATTTTACTGTTAAGGTTTGTGGAATGAAAGTTCAAAAGGGTGCTGTTTTGTTTATAATAAAACTAATGTTCCAATATTGAGCTCAGTATTTACTTGCGATGCAAGCATAGGGATTTAAAATCTGGATGGAATGCACAGACATAAGGATAAGCATATATGCATAAGATTATCAAAACGTTGCCTTCTTTTTATGCTTGTACTGTCTAGTTAAGACTTGGTTGGCATAAGCGTAAGGATAAACATAAGCAAAAAACTTTCAGGCAATCAGCAAGCACTATACTGCTTATACCAACCATGTCCCTATTTAACATAACATCGACTGAGCACTTGTGCTCATGTTTATGTTGCCGCTGAACCCACCTGCACATTAGCTTGTTATGTTTATGCCTATGCTTGTGTTGCAACCGAGTAATGCCTTTAAAGCCTGTTTCACACTTCTAGGATAATTATTAGCACGAGGATGAAAAAACAAGTACAAGGATGTTCACACCACTCTAAATTCTATGTTTTTCGGAATTCTTATTGTTAGTCAGTGGATACTCAAAACAAGGATTTTTTCCTTATTTTGAGAGTCAATTCCTTAAAATGTAAGGATCAAGATATCTGCTTATAAGAATTTTATACTCTCCTATGAAAGTTTCTCCGTTTAAGAATACCACCATTAAAAATAAGATTTACATTCCTTGTTTTAAGAATTATGACTTTGAATCCTCATTTTAAGGATACTTCCACTATTGAATAAATATCTCAAGTATTCGTTTATGTAGAAAGGTTCTTCCAACTAGATTTCTGATAAATCCTTGCCAAAATTTCAAAATATCTGTGGAATTGTGCTTGTCAAATTCCCAAGGAAATAGAACTATATATAAGTTGAAAAAAATTTTTACATTGATTTTTCTTTCATATTAACAAAGATTTAGTAATACATTTTTCTTTCAACACACTCAATATCTGTGATTCTTCATGAAACAAGACCACAGTTTTGAGTGCTGCTAGTTTACC
This sequence comes from Stylophora pistillata, assembly GCF_964205215.1. NCBI lineage: Eukaryota > Metazoa > Cnidaria > Anthozoa > Scleractinia > Pocilloporidae > Stylophora > Stylophora pistillata. The sequence continues at coordinate 24,909,934 of NC_142521.1, read as the reverse complement.
CTAAATTATTAGGAATATCCTTGTTGCATCTAATTCACAAAGACTTTTAATTTTAAATGACAAAGTGGTTGACAAAATAAATCCTAAATTTGTAACTTCCAGAAAAATAAGCATGGAATGTAAACTGCTACCATTTGTAATTTTTACTTACAATCATGTGATTATTATACAAAAAATTACTGAACCAGAGTAAAGAATCTCAAACTAAATATAAACCACTTGTTGACAGAAGTAATTCTAGTCATACACCAGCAAGGATATTCATCCTTGTAAAGGGATTGTTGTTGTGACTGTCAACTTATTGTTTTAATCTTGAGTATGATTCAAAAGAAAAGTTACTGTATCAATTTCTTGAAGAATATGTCCTAGGTGTAAAGCCTCTACGATCAGCATTTAGGTACAGGCAAATCTGTGGCAAGATTTTTGACAAAGAGAAAGAGTAATCTTCAGTATGATTCAAAGGAAAGGCTACTATACCTATTCCTTGAGGAATTTGTGTTTATCATGAAGCCGCTATATACTGTTTATTTTAGTATTGGTGAATCTGCATAAAGATTTTTATTTAAGAGTTAAAATTTCAGCATATTAAGTTAACATGTAGCTGTGCCATTTCTTGAAGAGTTGGTGTTAGGTATAAAGCCATGTCACTTTGCTGTTAATTTGATATACATCAAATGAAGCGAGGTGTAACTTAAAGTCTTGCTTCAAAATAAAACTTGCTGCTGTGCAGGTATCTTAAGTTCAAATAATGTAAAACATTTTAAAGAAAGCACATTTTGGGTTTATTAATGTCAGATTAAAAGTTTTTGTTGAGTTTGTAATATGGCCTGGCTAACCTGTGTTACATGCACAAAATATTGATAGAAAGAACCACTTCCTGGAGTTAAGATCTTTGTCTCAAGGACAAAGGGATGATGTATTATTTAACAATCTTTGAGAAGTGCTTTCTTTTGAGATCTTTACTTACTCATTTTGAAAAAAATAGGTCTTACTCTGAGAAACTTTAGTCACCTAATAAGGTAAGCCCTCCGTTATCAGATTTGGGCAGTATTTGTCACTCACTGTCAGTGGATATTCCTTGTTCTGAGAACTGATAATCACCCTCATTTTGAGTGATATCAATTGCCATATTTAAAACTTCCTGTTCCTTACTCCAGGACGCATTTTTATGAAAAAAAACCTTAATTCAACCTATCTGGAAACATACTAACGTAACAGTGCAGTGCGAGTTACACCATTGAAGAAACAGCATATCGATTGATTGAACTTATGCTTAAGCTTCTTTCACTGCAGTTCCCACTTGTGAACCACTTTCCAACGTCGATACAGCTCCAGGAATACCAAACAAGCCTCAAACAAGTCGCTTTACGAGCAGTTGGCCGTGAGCAACACTTCAAAATCGGACTATCGGCGAGCAGCAACTCGAGTTATTTGAGCCCGCGGTTGAAATTACCAAAAGACCAGCGTTTTAAATGTAAAATTTGTATCTAGATAAAGTTTCGCCCCAGGGTAACAAGCTGTTTCAGTGGCCTTATGGTTAAAAGCAATGCGGTAGCTGACATTCTCAGGTTTTAGGTTTGATTTTATTGTATAGTTCTATTACATAATTTGTACACCTTTGCAATTCAGCTTCCAGCTGCTATTAAGGTATTCTTCTCAATAAACGTCTATCTAAAAAAAACGTCTATGGTAGCAACGTAGGTGGTTCAACTGCGACGTTCTCATCTATATTCTGAGTTTGGCTTACCTTTCCTTCTTTATTTTCTTTTTTTTTCTTTTTTAGACACAATAATCATTTTCCTGGATGTGTACATTTAAAAATAGAAGTATTTATGCCATAAATGAAATATACACTGCAAAAGATAAAAGTGTATTCGGAGATTGGGCAAACTTTAATTAATTCACAAATGAAAAACGTATACTTTTTTACTCCTTCAAGATTATCATTGGCTTCTTTTTCACGCCAACACTATTCTTAGCAACAAAGGTCGCCATTTCGCTTGTTTATCACTCGCCAAAAACTATCAAATGCATTCAAAAGCCTAAAATAGAGAAAAGTTTACAGGAATCGACTAATCGAGCGAGCAAGCGCCATTCATCACATCGTACCTACAACTCACTCTTGCGCACGCACAATTCACGAGTTAAAAAGGGTTTATCTAGGAAACTTTTGCACAATTGGTTAGGACCATACAGGATAGTGGAGCAATCATCTCCCGTTCATTTTCATTTCCGCACTGATACTAATAAGAAAGTTACCTTTGCCGTGCATGCAAATCGAATGAAGCCATTTATCGATCCATCTTTACGACCAATTGAACCTCCACTAGTGGATGACCCTAGTGAGCCTTATCTGGATGAGTCTGATATTCCAGATGACTGTTTTGAGTCAGAGGTTCTTCTCAATAAGAATGTTAGTCCTAAACCGCCAGTTTCAGATACTACTAATTCAAGTTCACATTCAGACAATCAGGTCCAGCCTTGTTCGGATTCCTCAGAGAAAGCAACGACAGAATTTTTCAAGCGGAACGAATTCTTAAATCTCGTAAAAAGAAAGGCAAAATGGAATACCTAGTTAAGTGGCATAACTTTCCCAGAAATCAGTCTACTTGGGAACCGGAAGAAAGTATTTTAGATAGACGACTTGTTGATAATTTTAACAATTCGAAGAACTAGCTCCCACGTAATCAATTTATTTCTATTTTGTTCTTCTCCAGAAATTTCAGAATCATAGGCAAAGATTTTCTGTTTTCAAATTGAATTAGGGAGTTTTTGTCGTTGATGAGGATTAATATTGTTGTCTTGGTTAGTGGCCACCTTGCTGTTGATAAGGTTGTTGCTGCTACTGCTGCAACACGAATTAATTCTCTTGTAGTCAACTCATTCCTATTTTTGTTATCCTCCAGGAACTCTAAGACTGTATACAAAGATTTTTGTTTTTATATCAAATTAAAAGATTTTGGGTAAATGGATTCCAGGCTCGCGTCCTGATCATTGCTTTATCTCATATTGCCTTTGTTATTGTTCAGTTTTGTGTGACACATGCTCAAAATTTTGACTCCCCCATGCAGAAAGTAGAATTTTACCCTGCCCCGTTAATGATTGCTCATTCCCCTAAACCGCTTACCCCTTATACTGAGACAAAGTTTTTGAATACTCACACAGTCTTTAATTTTACAGAAATGGAGAGTACTTTTTCTATGAGAAATACATCCTGTTCTGCACCTACAGGAAAGTTTTTTGATCAATTACTCCTGACAATTTGAGGCTTCGAAAAGGTCATTCGGCGACTTCTTTCTTTGCCAGGCTTTTCAACCCTAATGGAGTGCGACACATATTCGCCAAGGTATTACCAGTTTATGGTAGGAAAAAAGTCTCGAGAATGTTGTGTCTATAAGAGCTCCATTTCTGAATGCAAAACTTAGGCGTTAAAGTTCTGTCGCGGTCTGTCAGTTGACGAAAGACAGTGGTTATGAGGACAGAGTCGCACGCGACGTCCGAATTGGATGTGTCACGCAGGTGTTCTAGGTATTTTTCGTGCAATTTGGACTGGGACAGGACACAAATCTCAAGACAACCATGTTAAGAGCCTTAAAGCCACTCTGAGAGCTCTGACTTACGCTATGTCTATTTCGCAAGCTATGATGCGAGTTCTCCACGGAAAGATTGTTTTTTTTTTCAAAATTACTGATCAGATGAACAGCAAACTAAACTTTTTGTCTCAGGATTTAAAAATGGTCCAAAGTACCTTTAATGACTGGCAGAAACAGCTAAAAAATTTGCCAATTCAGCCAAATGCCGCGAGGGAATGACAATTCAGTTTCTCTCTAAGTATACTGCCGAAATTAATCGTGCTTTTACCACATTTCTAAGACTTTTTGAAATCCAAGATACCTTGAGTCAGATATACCATCTACATGAAAAATCATTAGTAGGCTATTCTGATTTACCTAAGTTTATGTCTTCCCACTTGTCTGCCAAACTTTCTGCTGATCATCCATTGAGGTTGACTATAACAGCATTGGAACAAGGTTTGTCTGTTCTGGCTAGCCCAATGGTCAATGTCGAACACAGCGGTCAGGATTTAACTGTCGATATTTTATTGTTAGCACCAGAGATTGCAGATAAAGACAGGTTCTGCGTCGTACAACATTTGACTCCACTTAAGTTTAATATTTCGGGAAAATGTTTTTCAGGGCCTGTCCAACACAAACACCTCGCTTTAATTAATTGTCCAAATGCAAGGCAGGTAGTCTCTTTAGATGGATTAGATAGGTGTTTTAGAAGTCAAGTACGTTTCTTATGCCCTAAAAATGTATTAAAGATAGTTTCTAGCTTGCAATGGTTAGGTTTTGCTTGCAATCCAGACCTGAAACTTTCTTTCCCGCGAAACCATGTGTGGAGGCAGTGTGGCCGAGTGGTTAGAGTGTCAGACTCGTAATCCGCCGCTCCCGGGTTCGAGTCCCACCCTGACCACTGGATTTGTTTCACGGTAGCCCCGAGTTCAGATCCTTGGCCACCCTTGTAAATAGCCAACTGGTTTGCCTCTGGCCAGTTGGGGTTCTTATGATGTGATGATGTTATGATGTTATGTTCAATTTAGACCATTTGTTTCATTTGTTTGCAAGGACCACAATGGAAACTACTGGTTCACCAGTAACTGTGTAATTCTATACAAAGACTTTTAAACCATCAACCTACTTCGAAGTACGACCATATCCACCCATTGGCTCATCTTGGAGGCAGATATTTTCTCTCCACCACTTCTGGAACTTTGGCTTTGAGCAATGCCGAGCAACTTAACATTTCTCCATTGGCCATCTATAACTTACCTTGCAACGTTAACTTCATTGGCATGGAGACTAGTTTGGGCACTTGTCCCTAAAGACTAATGGTATCATTACCTTTATTTCCAACAGACACACTTTCATATGTTCAGTGGGATCCCAACTAAGATGATTTTCCTACATTGGAGTTACATCATAAGTCACTGACCATCCCACCACCTATCAAGATTAATCATACAGTGATCGACGAGTTGTTCCAGTGGCACTTTGCAGACAGTTTTGATTGATCAGATAGACGAAACTACTCAGTTCACTTACATCAAATATATTGCTTTAGTTGCACTTGGTCTATCAGTGGTATATTTCATTGTTCTGTATTCTTTGCCGGTGCATCTCCAGAATATCTGTGCGACACTCCACACCAGCCAGTCCACCTACCTTGCCAACAGCAGTTGCAGAGAGTCACCAACATAAAAATTGCACACATTGTTCAAAGCGCAGAAGGATCAACCGACTGAAAACAACATCCGCAGAAGAAAGTCGTACAACACACAAACCCGGAGAGAAAAGAAGTGAAGATTATCCAACACTAGTCATTCAAGGAACTGAACTGAACTAAACTATTTCTATTTCGATAATGAATTATATAATAACTTTAACTTTTGGTTGATTTTTCCCGAATATTAGATGAATTAACTGCCATCCAGCTAGCGTTGGTTAGCAGGTTGTTCGCAACCTTTAAACATCGATGTGAGAGTCAGCCCCTAGAACAGGTCACTCCCGTATTTCATGTAAACCAATATTTTTCATGGCAGACATTCGATTTATTTTTAAGTTTCTTTTCCGGCCGCGGACGTGCCATTGATTGGGACACTGATGACCTAGTTGAGTTTGTAAATATCAGCCAATACTTCATGGTTCGCGAACAGTTCTTAACTCATGTCTTTCGGGCCCCATTTCTGATAATTTTTACCCCTTGTACGAAGAAAATCAGCTTTGAGCAGTAATGTTCACTTTGAAAGTGAGGAATTACCTTTCAGTAGCCCGTAGCCTTTGAGTTCACACGTCGCGCGAGTACGAGGAAATTTTCGATTTTGATGATCTGTTATTAGCAGATAACACAGACCACTTTAGGCAGTTAGTTAACAACCGTTTGACTGGGTTGCAACCAGACTGATAGGTCTAAATTAAATTAATTTAAAAAAAAAAAAAAAAGAGAAAACAAACCACAACAAAAATTAATTATTTTGTATTAGATGAGTTAAGTTTTCCATGTAATCTTTCCCTACCGTCCGCATCGAGGATGATGCTTAATTTAGGCGGGGAGGAATGTTGTAGAGCATTTCCAAGGATTGATATTTCAAGTATTTTTTAGCTTCCCCTTGTGTTTTATTAAGTCTCGCCTTTTCGCCCCTACGTGCTATTTTGGTAGATCTATAGTTTTGATCATCTATTTTTAGTGTGTGCTTGAACTTGGCTCAGTTCTTACCATGCTAGACATTTTAATCACTTGTTAGGGTTGAGGATAACTAGTTTGCTAGGTGGTCATGTTTGGGTTGGTAAAACTGACCTTGAGTTTTACCCACACTGAATATCCTGTTTTGGAAATTCCCATGGTCGGCTAACCCAAACATGCCTGTGATTTTTACATTAAGTGAGAGGGCACTCCTTGCTGAAGTTAGAAGAGAAATAGCTGTGGTAGTAGAAGGTAGTAACAACAATAGAAGAGAAGAGAATAAAAGAAAAGTATTTGTCTTGGTACCTTTCGTTAATTCGTCCAAGCGAATGGTAAAAGCCCTCAACACACGTGTCACAAAAAAAGAGTCATGATTGGTTAAAGATGTATATATGAAAGGAAGCTCAGCCATGAGACGCCCTCTCACTCTGCTTGTTCCGAACAAAGAAGACCTGAAATGGCGTGTGAAAAGAAACTTAAGGTGTTGATGAAGCAAGAAAAACTATTCTATCTGGTCGACACCATGTGCGATACTTTTATGGTAGACGAGAGCATCGAAGAGATTACAATCTTGAATTCTATTCAAGAAAAGTACGTGTTCAAGCCAGATGAACCATTTTACGGGCACCAAAAGAACCGTCAAGCAAAGACGGACACGATCATGAGTCTACGCAAGTTACTGCGTTTAATTGTTGAGCACAAGCTAGAAGAGAAAATAAAGAAAGTGAGCTTCGCTAAAGAGCAAGACGAAGAGGAGGAGAACAACGAGTGAGAGAGACATTAAAAAAATCATGCATTAAAATTCTTAGTACAATTTTGTAATAAACGTGTTTGCACAGAATCGTGTGTAGTCATTTGTGTCTCGACGGAGTGCGGTAAAGAGCTGGCAGATTCGTATCCCCGTGAACTGTATTATCAGACCTATCAGTGTCCTCACGAAATCTGTAAATTCGATACTCATCCCTGCGCCAAAACGGGTCGCGCACGTGTCTTGTTACATGCCATCTTAGGTTTTGAAGACATCCCATCCTTAGAAATATGTCATCGTCTCATTTCCCACATCTCAGAATATAGAGATGTATGGTTGTTTCTCGTACTCGTTCGCGAGATTTCAAAACAAGACGAACTGTATATACCCCAGAGCAGATATGACGATGAAAGGAGTGGTTTGATCTGGCGGTCACTACCGCAGCAAATGTCGAGGTTGTGCCTTCCATACCACGCCGAACTAATCAGCAGCAGCATCGCGACAATGTACCAGCCCAGACACCAGCTGATTTCTACAAGAGGACAGTTGCTATTACCCTTCTAGACCATCTACAATCAGAGATGAAAACATACTTCCATCCTACTAATGATGCTGTCTTGTCCAGCCCCTTTAATCTTCTTCCTGAGCTGGTAGCCGTCAGAGACAAATCCTGACATTGGAGCAGCGCTAGAGTTTTACGAGAACAACCTTCCTTCTCCTCGTATGGTTGATGTTGAGCTCCTGCGATGGAAGAGAAAGTGGTGTAGCACTGAGGATGCCGACCTTCCCACCAGTGCAGTTGAGACACTGGCAGCATGCCATCGAGAGTTTTTTTCTAACATCCACACCTTGATCCGCATTTTGTGCACGTTGCCGATAACGTCAGCTAAATGTGAGCGCTCATTCAGTACACTAAGAAGGTTAAAAACATACCTGAGGTCGACCATGTCAAGCGAGCGAGAATCTAGGCTGGTGTTGATGAACATCAATTACCACCGAGATATAAATATAGGGGAAGTGATAAACACGTTCGCTCAACAGCAACCAAGGCATCTTCTGTTTGCGTAGCATAAATGCCAAGTCTTGTACGTACGTAATGTAAGGATTTTAGAACTGTGTCCATCAGAACCAATTTGGAACCCCCCCCCCTAGAAATCCTGGCTACACCCCTGAGTGTAGGCACAACAGCACCCCAATGAACTGGGTCTGGCATTATCCTCTTGACAAAGAACATTGGCCCAGTTTTGGGAAAACAACAAACTACAAAGTCGCAATCCGCCCGTCCAGATATCAATAGTTGTTGCTGAACCTGAAAATAGTACTGGCGGTTTCTCTTTAATTGCAATCTGCCATCAATCATGTTTAAACAAGAAGACTTTTTTTCAACATACTTCTTAGTCTCCATCTCGTAGACTATGGGGGCACTTGACTTCGCCACAACCATCTCCGCAGCATGTGCATGTGCACAGAAAATCAGGGTTTGCATGAAGTCATGGCTTTTCTTTATGAATTAAGATCCCACATTTTGTGACTTTAAAATCTTTGTGCTTTTCAGATACTGCCTTTTGATATGCATCAACTGCCTTGGCTTCATTTTTACCTCCATATGCACTTGACTTTGTGTTAACTTTAAAAAGTTGAGGGTAACAAATGGATTTCACAAGTGATACTGAAGGTTGAGCAGGATTTGTGTGAAAGACTGTGACTTTGAGAAGCACAAATTTGACCCGCTGTATGCCTGGAAAAAGCAGTTGATTGCGCTTGGTTTCTGGTATCTTTCTCAAAATTTTCCAGCTCCGTATCAGTAAGAGAGATGTCAAGTTCAGTACATTTCGTCAACAAATCGACATAATTCAACTAGTGTTTTCTAAGTCAAAAAGGTCATTCAGAGCAGGAATAATGCGGCTCTTCAATATGAAGCTATCAGAATATTCTGGAACTAGACTGAGAATAACAGGTTTGTTTTTGCAGTCATTTAACTTGCGGAAAAGTTCATTCATTTTAATTACAGTAGGAAGTAATTTCCAAGGTTTTGCAGGCACCTCATTTTCTGTGCACGTAATTCCTCCAGCGGTCAGTAGACCTTCATCTATTTTATGATCAAGTTCAGCTTTCAAGCGCCTAGCAGACTTGAAATTTATGCCCTTTACCTCTGCATATGGAACATCCTCAACGTACCATGGTAGTAACCACAAACATTTCACTTGGGTACATGCCAATTTGATATGTAAACGTGCCCACGCCTCGACATAAAAAAGTACGCTTGCGATGTATGAGCACGATTCACCCAAACCAGCCAAACATTCAAAACAGCGAGCCGAAGAGATTGTTCCTTCTCGTGTTGAAATAATCCAGATAGGGACTGGTGGATCGTTCATTCTTTGAGAATGTTTCACTTTCCAGATAACAACAAACAAACCATCAATTATTTTGCCTTGCACATCTGTGATGAATCCTGAAACAAGTTGGTTGTAAGCTTCTAAACTTTTGTAGTTCTTGAACTGCTGCATCATGCAAAAGCTTGTTTCTAGGACTAGGTACGAAACCAGATCTATGGCTTCGATAGGAGGAAGACATTCTGAATCGAAAGCGAAGTGTCAAGATTCGCGGGATCAACCCCTATTGCAGTGATTTTATCAATATATCTACATCTTAAATGGCTATCCAGATGTTGTGCATATTCAGATAGCACAATGGAAAGTTTAATTTCAGATTTTGGTCTATTTCATCCTTTTTAAGAGCCAGAATAACTTTTTTGCTTGTCTCAATACAAATTTTGTGGCGCAAAATACAATGCATATGGGGCAAGTTGACATATGCTAATGAGCTTCCTGTACACGAACATGGCGGAGAGTAAATCGGAATACCAGATGTGATGTCACATGCAAGCCAAGAATATTGTTGGTTCCAGTTATATAATTCATCCACTTATCGTTTTTACAGTTTATAATAATAGAACGTTCTATTCAACAGACCAATTTTTCAATGCCTTTCAAACTAATTCTATTTAAAATTGCCCTCTTAAGCTATTATTTTGTGTCTAATAACTAGTCTATTAAGTGCAAAATGTCAGGTTTAAATATAATAATAAATTGTTCAATGCTGTCTATAAATTGTTCTACAATGCCACCTATAACATTCCAATGTTAAACCTCACCCAAGTCCCCACATTACGGTGGCCCAGAAGGGTCACACATGCAAATTAAAAATGTTGCTACAAACTAAAAATATTACCTGCAAATTGAAAATAATGCTGCAAATTAAAAATTTTACATGCAAATTAAGTATAGTACATTCAAATCTAAAATGGCCCAGAAGGGTCACACACGCAAATTAAAAATGTTGCTGCTGCAAATTAAAAATGAAAATTCGTGCATGCGCATCATGAAGGATAAGACCTAGTTCGAGGCGCACGACTTCGCCTTCAGTCTTCATCTATGTTTAGCGCGGGAAAGGAAGAGATTCTAGTTGAGCTTTTTTAATGATGTTCTGCTTATTTTGTGGCAAAAAATGTGTGACTGCTGCAATCTTTTGCCATAAATGTGGAAAAATGATAAGCTCAAGTATGGATAAGGAGAAGGGTTCTCCTAATGGCATGCAAAAGACGTCGGCCACAGGATCAAAGCCGCTCCTAACCTTCTCAACATTCCGATCGAGGAAGGGAGACGATCGTTTGGAGTATCTTAAGCCATCTGCAGTGAAAAGGCTGAAAAAGGAACCGGAAAGGGTTGAAAAAGAAGTTAAAGTCCAAGTTGGAATTGTAACGATGAAGACGGCAGTCTTTCCGTGAAACATGGAGTCACTCTCCCAGTGACTGTCTCATCCAAAAGCAATTCTGATGATTTACTAAAAAAGGCTTTAGAGAAACACTACCCCTTTAACATCAACTTAATTTCATCCACGCTTCCATCATCGAATAGATTGTTGTACCATGACAAATCTGAGGTGAAAACTTTTCCAGATAGTGATGAACGATTTGTATTACAACAATATAGAGAAGAGATCGATAAATCATATGGGAGGTTAACGTTTTATTTATGTTCTTCAGATGACCATCTGGACAACCCTCTGTTCGAAGATGACGATGACAAAAGTTTAGAAGAGCCTGTGTTTGTCACCGAAATCCAGGATATTCCTTCACACGACAACGACAACAGTGACAATGAAGGCAGCCCATCATTGGTAACAGAGGCCCAACTGACATTATCAGAGTCACGAGAAGTGGAAAGTGGAAATGAAAGGTCGATAGGTTGCCCTATATGCCACTCATTATTCCCCCTCTCAGTTATTGAAGGGCATGCTGATCAATGTTCCATGTGGTTACTCGACAACGAAGAACAGCCCTGCAACAGTCAAAGTTATGGTGGTACCTCCAGTGGTGTTGAGAAAACAACCACAGTGTAGGAGCTGAGTGGTCAGCAACAAAAGGTGGCCTTAAAGGATAAAATATCTGAATTATTAGGACAGTTGCTGTCACAGGATACGAAACGTCTTACCGACAGAAGAAAGTTTATCTGGCTAGATTTCAAGTTGGCCATGGAGACTAAAATAGATCCCAAATCAACACTTAAAGTTGTTTTCACTGGGGAGCCTGCTCCAAGGTATCTATATTCAAAGTTTACGTGGCGTGACTCTACTTATGACCTCAGGGACTCTGAAAATAAGCTTAATGTTCCACTACCGCGCACTAATTATTACAGAAAAAGCTTTAGCTACAATGGCGCCACATTATGGAACAGTGTAACACGCGATATAAGGAACACAGAGTCTCTGGGGTTATTTAAACGTAAGATTAATGACATTCTTTAAGTCTAACGCACGGCGTTCACGGAAAACAACTTTAGTGTTATAGTATGTAGTTTTAATTTTAAATATCTTCGTGTATGTGATATGTATTTTTATAGGCTGATGAATTGATCGTGTCTAAATAAAGATTACAATTCAATACAAAACAATACAATACGGTGGACTGAAGAGAGAACTATTTTCAGGTAGGATATACACAAGTCAGCATCGTGGATAAAGTAATAGATTTTGATTGTTATTTTTGGACATGCTAAGAAGTGTTATAGCTCAGTCAGTTCCTCATATATTCAAATCTTCCAGGTGGATAGCTATGCTGTTACTAACCCCTTTAAAAATCAAAGCAATATGATCTTTTCATACCGCCAAAGTTTTCCACAAGCATTTCTAAATTGGTTTCTTTTACTTAATTCATTTTAATTTTTTTTGTCTTATTTTGCAGAGTTGTTAATCATTGTAAAGGAAAGATTTTTTGAGGGTGGGAAACCTGTTACCTCTGCAGTGGCTCTGAATGCAGGCGACTTTAAAACATGTAGAAAAGCAATGGGGATGTCGATATTTCAAGGTGGTCTAGCACCCAATTTCATGTCACCAGATGTAGCATCCTATCTGGTTAGTGAGCCTCTTTCTCCATCACAAAACAAGGACCCTCTGTTAAGAAAAACTTCTGAAAGGGTAATTAATTAGCATTCCTGTATATCTGAATGAAAGTAGTTATTATTGTTAAAGGTAGTACAATGTTAACAATAAAATTATTAAATGATAATATTATTTTATTTTCAATTCATGAAAATCCTCTAGTAAGGTAAGAGCCAGAAAATTCAACAATACTTTTTCTGTTGGAAATAAACTTTTTCAAGGCATGCAGCATATAAAGTAATCATAATCATTTGAGGAACAGTACACCAAACACGTAATTTTAGACAGAACATTCCAAAGAAAAATGTGTTCTGCTTTGTCCTTGTACTTCTGAGAAAGGACAAAATTCATTATTTGCCTAAATTTTTCAAAACAATTCCCACCAAAATAAAGCCACGCAAGGATCTAGGCGCAATAAAAAGTGATTGTAGTTCAAAAGCCCATGGTCTTTAGTTGTATTTCAAAATTTTGGTACTCTCTGCAGACACCAAGGAAGAGAACAAAAAGAATAAAATATTCTGTAATCTTTGTTTTAAGCTATCAAAGGCCATGACAGATGAACAATTGAGAGCTGAGCTGACATGTGACGAGGTGCTTGATGTGCTGGAAAAAGTAGGATATTCAGGCATTCCTCAAAAGGAGACTGTTACTGGAATTCAACCAATCATTCAGTAATGATCATAGTTATACTTCACTAATTATTATAGACATGTGTTTTATTCAGCTGCCTATTGCATAAAAGCACTATTTTACACAAAGGTTCTCTTAAAAGCACACACTAATACTCTTTAATCTTAATTCTCTAGGGCAATTTGCATCAAGGATCAACTATACCAATATCTTCCTCAGCTGGTCCAAATTGAAATTGCCTTGTGTGCATGTGGTATTCTTGGCCACATGAGGAGAGAGAAAGAACTCTGGAAGCCTGTCTTTACAAATGGAAATTGTTTTACTATTACTGCAGATGAATTTCTGGATCAATTTATAGTAAACTTTAGTGAGTCACAGCTTTGTAGAGATTTAGAGTTCAATACATACAAGTTCTTCAGTGATGTAATTAAATCCATTGGTAATGGAGGTAAAATTCTTTTTTTATGAGACAGACAATAAATAGAAAGTAAACCAAGAAGCCTTTACAACAAATTTCAAAATACTAATGATGGCACCAGTGTAAATTTTTAAGTATCAAGTAGATCGAGTATCAAGTATCAAGTAGAATGATGTTATGTCATCATTTACACAATTACTGCATTGGTGATACATGGAAATTTATATTACTTACATGGTAAGGAGGCAAATGAAGCTCTCCGTTACTATGTTTTACTAACTTGTATATGACCACATTATTATTTCTTTTTTTAGATCAAAGCCTCCTTCTTCATTATAGGTGTTAATGGTATAACCTTGAAGGACTTTGTGAAGTGGATGACAGGGTCTCCACAAATTCCACCCATGGGATTTCCCAAGAAGTTCACGTTCGAGTTTGTTCATGGCTGCCTGCAAGGCTGTTGCTGTAGGCCCACAGTATCTACATGTGACATCACTATCAAAATACCAGTCCACATCAGTGATGAACAGACAATGAAGAAAATGATCACCTCAGCAGTGAAAGATTCGTTTGGTTTTGGCCTAATCTAAATGAGCCACTGGAAGTTTCAATCTTTGTGTGAAAATGTTTAAAGAAATTGGCCACTTTCAATAATTACCATAAAGTAAAATTCAGCATGATAGAGAGTTTTAATTATTATCTGCACCCTTTAAGAGTTTCTGTCATGTTGAATTTTAATATATGTCAGAAGTGGTCTTCTGTCAGTTACTTCCTTAACAATGTTTGGTTCTACTTAAATAAAAAACTGTTGACAAAAAATGGGACATGGTTTAATAAGCACAATTTAACAATGTTGAACATTACAACCATACGTCCAGTCAATTTTACAGACTTTATATGTTTGTGCTTCAAAGTGTTGTTATAAAATATAATTATATTTCTGTTTAAACTGTTATCAAAAGGTATCCACAGTGAATCATTGAAGACAAGTTACAATCACTGTAAGTTGAAATTTATGATATTGATGTACATGTACAGTGTAATCTTTAGAACCTTAAGAGTGCTGTAGCCTCCCATGCTTTTTTCCTCCCCTGGACAAACGATCAACTAATCTTTAAGAATGTGTGTTTGGGAGGCTACAGCACTCTCTGAGCAATGCCATTTGCAGTATACTTCACAGGCATAGCACATGCAACTTCATGTTTATAACACTTGTTAAAGTTCATAAACCAATTTAAATTTCTAACAAAATAGTCCTTCCATTTATTTACATTACACATAAAGATTTCAATTGTTGAAATTGAAAGCCTCTTTCATCGAGCTGGGAATCTGCAGGGCTTCATGATCAACGACATAGTCAAAATACTCTTGGTATAAGTCACCTTCATCATCACTGGGTTGCGTGTGCAGTAAATGCTGCTCCATTTCTTGCAAATTGGGGTTTTCAACAGCCTGCTTGCACTCAAAAGCGTCTGACCTCTGTGGTAAGTAGAACAGTACGTCAGGCACTCCTGGTACTGTGCCATGTCCTGAGCGCCTAATACGATGTGTATTCCAGTGCTGCTTAACATTGTCTAGTTCATTTTGAATGACTGCCTCAAAAGAAAACCACAACGCTTCCATTTGCATTACATTACCTACGTCCGATACTCCAGCATTCACCATGTCCTTAAAAAAGTCTATCCACCAACCTGCCCTACCTTTCCTGAAATAAGACCACCAAGCCTTGATTCGCTGGTTTGCAGGTGAAGAACCATACTTATGTGCTCTCTCTCCAGAAAATGCATCTTCTCCATTCTGTCTAAAGTAGCATTGCATTGCAGCCATCACACCATTTTCTGTTCCACAATCAGTTCTTAGCAGAATTGGACACCCACCATTCCCTTTTACACAATCCAAATAGAATTTAGCCACATTTTCTGGTCTATTGTTTGATCTTGTCACTTCCAACCAGAGAATTTTATGGCTGTATCTGTCTATAGCACCATGGATGGGAAAGCCATAGGGTTTGAGTTAATCATACCCTAAAAAGGTAAGCATAATTCCATAATTCTCAAATGTTTACAAAATCATGGCCGAGTAGTTTACCAATAGAATGGTATTTTTCACTCCAAAGTTTTAATTCTTCAACACTTCTATACAAAACAATAAAAGTCAAACTAGCTAATCCTGAAATATTCTGACTTTTGAAATTAATAATTCTCTTATTTCCTAACACCACTATCAGTTCATTTTGCTGTTACAAATACACTTACATTTTAAGCACAGAAAGCTGCCATAGCTATCCTAAAGTAGGTTACATACAATATAAAGTGAGAAGGATTGGTGAGAGGCTTGTTTGTGTGAGAGTAAGCAAGAAAGTATGTAAACATGGTTGTGATGTCACCGAGTCACCTCACCAAAACAAAGTCAGACAGGGCTTTCAAGACCTGTTAGGTGTCTGCTCCCTTAGCTCTCCCTGAAAGCCCCTTCGAGTCTATGAAGAATGTAAGTTCGAATCATCCCACATAGCACCATTACTTTACCAACATAACTAACATAAGCTTGATAAATTACCATCCACGTGCCAGCTGAAGTTTGGACCGCAACTGAGATATTTCCTCTGAGAAAGTCTGCGCCTTCTTCTCTCCTGCACTCCCACTGGGTCTACTTCCTGTAAAATAGTTGCTACTAAGTGGCGAGGGACATAAATTTCATGTACTAGCCTCAAAAAATGCCACACTGCTCTGTATCCTAGTGATTCACCAGAACCACTGATTTCATTCCTGATTATCCCGCAACTGGTCAACATCGACCTCGTTTCCTCTTCTTTTCAACCCATAATCTCGCAGCCTGCATTTAAGAGTACTTAAACTTATTTTAATACTGTGGTAGTCGACCACAAATTGCAAAGTAACCTCATTTTCATACCCAAGATGAAAGTACTTCTGGATTAGCGATCGTTCGTCGTCCGCCATTGCAACATATCAGCGCTCTCCCCAGTATCTTATGGATGCCAATGCATGCGCACGACTTTTCATTTTTAATTTGCAGGTTGTATTTTTAGTTTGCAGCAACATTTAATTATTTGCATGTGTGACCCTTCTGGGCCATTTTAGATTTGCATGTACCATATTTAATTTGCAGGTAATATTTCTAGTTTACATGTAAAATTTTTAATTTGCAAGTACCATTTTTCATTTGCAGCATTATTTTTAATTCGCAGATAATATTTTTAGTTTGCGGCAACATTTTTAATTTGCATGTGTGACCCCTCTGCGCCACCATACTACATTCTGCTTCTTCTTGATCGTTAACAACACACAAATCCTAAGTTAAACCACACAGCAAAAAAAAACAACATCCCAAGCACTTCTCAAAACTACATTTTGTACACTTGTAGTATTTTGAGATCCAAAATTACTAAAAACAAAGTACTGAGCCACAATTCCATAACAACATAACAGAAAAATTACACAACTGTAAACAACAAGCCCAACTCAAAAACAGAAAACAAAAGAAAATGGTACTGTAGGGCGGGGGCAGCTCTAGTGAGAACTATAACTAGTTAAATCTATTTGGTACATCACAAAGAAAAACAGGAGTTATATGGGTGCAATTTGGCCATAACACCGTAGGCAAGAAAACAAGGTATGAAAAATAGGCAGTTATATACACCAACAATTGGCCTCACTTGGACCCCAATAAAACCTGTAACTGTTCAGTTTTAATGTTGGCAGAACCAAAGCTGCTCAAGTAGTTCGAAAACAATTTCCCCTGCATCCAGCAGCTGCAAAAACCATACATAGGTTACAAGGAGATACAAAGACAAGAATTGTAGTAAAGTTTAGTACCAAAAAGACAATACCTCGTATACATTATATAGGGCTTAGCAGGGTAACAACTCTCAAGGGATCATATGTTACTGACTTCACTGAAAACAACATTACAGTAAGTTCTGAACAATTACAAAGACAAGGAACCCTTGACCTTTCCATTTCACTCCTTTACAAAATCAATAAGTCTGTTCAACATATGTTTTCTCAATGCACGATCCCTTCATAAACACATTGAAGATGTACACCAAGACTACAAGTATAAAAATGCAGATTTGCTCATCTTTGCAGAAACCAGATCTTCCTCACTTGACCGAGACACCATGTATGGTATGGACAGATTCACTTTGTTTAGAAATGATAACCACAATTTAAATGCAAGACCCTATGGTGGTACTGCAATTTACAGTCAGCCCTCATTTGTTTCTAGCTTTCCTTTGAAATGTAATATTAATGGGACCAAGATAACTGTTGTGACTATCCACTTTGCTAAACGTAACAGTTAGAGCAATCTACCACTCACCAAACATCTCTCTAGGACTTCTGTGTTCCTCTCTTATCAATATTTTACAAAATGTCATTGCAGTACAAAGTTATTATTGGAGATTTTAATGTCAACTGGATGAATGAATTAGAAAGAAGGCCTCTTTACAATCTGTTTACGCAACAAAATTACAACAACTCATTTCACAGTATACAACTGATAACAGAACAATCACTGACCATATATACACAAACATCCCTTATTTTTAAGTTACTTCAGGAATCTCGGAAACATATTACTGATCACCAGGCCATTTGGTTGTCCCTTCCATTTTAAATTTATTGATGCACATTCCCTTTCAATCTAAAACTCTATTTAAAAATTTGTTTCTGGGACAGTAAGTATTTTACATCTTGTTATTGTCAACACAGAGAACTATGCACAAGTGTATTTTAGAGTATAAATGTTTAAATAATCTAGCTTCCCCTATTTTTGTGATTATTTCATAAGAAATAATCGTAGTCACAGTTATAACACCAGAAACAGTAACGATCTTCATTTACCCGCCCCTAAATTAAGTCTAGGAAAAAACACTTTGAGGTATTCAGGTTCAATCCTTTTTAATAGATTACCTAGAAGATTGAAAGGAGCTACATCACTCTCCAAGTTTAAGAACCTTCTTAAACTATAAGAGATATTGTATATTTTATTAACTCTTTATTCTACAGGATTGTTGTATTTTTATCTTGTAGTAGTTTTTAGCCAGTGGTAGTTTTTCAGTTGTTATGTAGTAATCATTAATTATGCAGGGCTCCTATTGATATCAGCCTAGTGCTGAAAGGGCCACCCTGCTAAAATAAAGATGACTTTGACTTTGTACATCACTAGAAAACTAATTTAATCAAACCTACAAAGCTCAAAAATCAAAATGTTCCTTAAAATAGCAATACAAATTATTCCACAACTCCGTGAGCTAAAATAACAAGTGTTTGTTAATTTACTTTAAATTAATTTCATACTATTAATATTATTACCTTACCTATACTATTTCATACTATTAAATATTATTAACTTACCTATTTACATTCAGGTAAGTATTTTGTCTTTATTTCTTATAGAAACTATGTCCATTCTACAATATTAATATCTCTGTCATTCCTTTTCTAGCCAGGACAACAAATCAGAAGCACAAAGAAAGTGACACTGGCTTCATTTACGATATAACCTTGATGCAAAAATCAAAGAAAGGAAGACATTACTACAACTTCACTTTCCAAACTTCACTCACTAAATACAAAACAGCGGTTAAGTTTGACCATAGATCCCATCAGATTTCAAAACACAAGCAAACCACAGGAAGCCTGACAAAGATACTTGGTGCAAGAGAGAAAAATGAACAACTGTTCATTAATCAAGGAACGACAATTATAGAGGCAAATTCATTTGATATAGACTTCCCCAGCCAGAATCCAACAGCTGTCACTGACTCGAGGACAAATGATCAAGCATCAGATATAACACTAAACCAAATCAGACTTTTAACTAGAAACCAACAAGTGAATGTAAAAGGTGTATTAACACTTGGAGAGTTGCCACCGAAAGAAGTAAAGAAAAGAAACAGAGAAATTGGACATGTCAAGGAGGACTGTGTGATTGAAAATGGCAAAGGAACTTCAACTATACACATATGGGATGACCTTACAAAAACACTCAAAATGGCAAAAGCTACCATGTTAAAAATCTTGTAAGGCACAACTCCCACCACTTTATTAAAAGAGGGTGATGTAACAGTTCCCCTTGAAAAATTCAAAGGACCAGAACTTCTGGCCAATGCAAAGAAACCCATCTCTGTGTGAATCCAAATTAGTTGATAAGCTAAACATATACATTATCTGAAAAATAAAAACATGCAACAAAAAAATGCCACTTATGCCAGGAAAAAAAATTGCACTGTGTTCACATTGTGGTGCTTCCCAGGAAGCAAAGAATGCAATGAAGAATATTACTGCAAGACTCTGTGCTGACTTGGATGAACAAGAGCTTTGGTTTACAGCTTTTACAGACACAATCAACGCATTATCAAGCAAGAAGAACTGACCTAAAGCTGCCAAGTCAGACAAACCAGTGAAGCTCTTCTAGTTCTCAAAGAGATCAACTTCACATATGACTCAACATCAAACCTCATCGCTAAAGTTGCAGAGTGATTCTTACAAATAAGAAACATTTCCAAACCTTTTCTAGTTGTTGATGTTGGTAATATACCACTCAACAAAACACTAATGTTCTGTTGTTGTTATTGTCAAACAAATTTATTTCTTCCTTACCATAATTGTATTATTAAACAGTTTAGTTTGCTTTAAGAGGGCAATGTTGTAGTTCCTTGACAAATTCAAAGGACCAAAACTTTCAGCAAATACAGAGATAACCATCTCTGTGGGTGACATATTCATTAATATGCTTAATGTATACATGTACATTATCTCACTTCGATTGACAAGAGGTTTGGTTTACAATTTTTCTATAAAAATAACAAACATTTTCAAAACCTTTCTAATTGTTCATGTTGATAATACACCACTTAAGTGAGATGTTAACTTTCTGTTCATGTTACTGTTAATAAAATGATATTCTTTAGTTCCAATAAAAATGTTATGTTTTGTTCAGTTGCATAGGCTATTAATGTTTCATTATATAAGAAGCATGTATCCACTGGCAGAAAACTTCAATTCCACAGATAAGATATTTATTTAATGATTTATTTTAAGATAAAATTATTTATTTCTTTTAAGATAAAATAAATCAATGCAAAACATGGATTTCTTGTTGCAGTTTCCCCCACATAAAAGCAACATGCAGCAAAAAAGGCTGTAGACACATGAATACTTTGCATACCTTTTGTTTAATGCCTAAAAAAGAAGTCTGCCAGCCACATAACATTAACCGAGCTCAGCTTCTCAGATGACAATGTTGACAAGTTTGTGAAAAGTTTAGAAACTGGTCATGTCACACAGATCCCAGGGGTATCAGGTGTTTCTCACACAGTCACCAGCCTGGTGTGCCTGGTGTTAATGATTATTGATTTGCACTTGAGAGTTCCCCACCTTTCTCAAAAACTTCACTGGTTCAATGAAAATGAAAATCATGTTACTTTTCAGTTGTCAGATGATGGAGCTCCTAAAACAAATGAGCTGAGAATGTCAATTGGAAGTATGGTGTGCTGGAAATTTGGAGATCAGGTATGAATTAGGGACTTCCAGTACCTACTCCACTGTGTAAGTGTAACAGAGAAAGATCAAATAATGCATGACCTCTGGAAGCAGCACAGTGAAGAGATGAAAATGTTGGAAGGTAATGTTTTGACTGTTTGTTATAAAGAGTGCACCGTTGAATTTCAGCCAGGAGCAGGTATGTCCTGGCAGAGCTAAGCAGCTACATATCCTTCCCCATATGCAAATGTTCATAAAGGAAACATGAACACTATGGAGGGTAGTATTGGAATAGGTAAAGATGACACCTGGGAGCCTAACACTATGGAAATGAAAAGCTAATACTGAAAAGGTAAACAATTTTATAGCCTCTCTTCCCCCAAACCTTTCTGAGAAAAATAGAAATTCCAGAAAGTTACAGTTTATGCCTGAAAATGGCACCTGACAGTTAGGTCTGCCTTGGATTGGGCATTTCCAGACAAGTTAAGGCCAGAACCCATGCATTGTGAGATCAATGCCTGGCAGCATTATATTGATCTCTTCTACTTAAAGGGATCCTCCACTGTTTTCGAAAATATCACTTAAAATGCTCTTTAAGTATCCAAAAGTAGTCCAAAAACAATTCCAAAATTCGTTTCCACAACTTTCCAAATGATGCAGCAATTCAATGAGCTTGGATTCATGCTGTTGGAAGGACATCCTTACCCAAAGACTCACGTCTGTGTTCGAAGCACTTTGAACAGCATTGCTTTGAAGATTTCTTACCCCTTTCCTGTTTTTAGCTTGAATACTACACTCCAAAGCAACGCAATGCGGCACTTTGCCACCAATTTTACCAAGGGCAAGGGGATCGAGCAACAATTTTACGTCATCACCCCTGAGAGCCTTGCACGCCGATCAAAATGGCAACCATGGGATGTTCAAACTGGTCATGAATGCCTCTTTTGAGAGGCCAAAACAAAAAATCTAAGGGGAGAGAACATTTTTCTGTCCGAAAAATCTACTTTTGGACACTTAAAGAGCATTTTAAGCGATATTTTCAAAAACAGTGGAGGATCCCTTTAAAGGCAGTAAGAAGAGGAAAGTTTGATCCTTTTGTTTCTGCTCTTTGTGTTCAGAAGAATTGAAGTTAAGAGTGTAGCCAAACTGGACTCCCAATCTTAGCTCCAGAGGTTTTAAGAGCTCAAGAGGCTTTAAGAAAGTCTGAAAATTGGGACTATACTAAAGATATCTGTGATACCCTAGAAAGTTTAGTTCGGTTTGGTTGACTAATAATGGTTTTAATCTTTATCAACAATTCATTTCATACCTCTACATCCTTCATCAAAGTTCCATGGCCTTTGAGTTGTTTTTTCGTAAATGATTTCCTATTGCAGAAAAAGGCGGATAACAACGTCATATTATTGTGTTAGTCACTTGATCTGTTATTAGTCTTCATTGTTTGACTCAGTCTAGTAAAACAAATAAACCACGCTTTAAGTTTTCGCTTGCTCTCTGACGTTCGACCTTCCTGTGCACTTAGCGGGTGAGCCTTATTGTGTCTTTAAAATAAGTAATTTTATCTCTTTTACCTTGGCGATGCTTATCAGTTTCAAAAATCTAACACACCAAAATTCCTGTCGCCATCTTGATTCCAACGATCAAGATTCCCGTTACAGTCTGTTAACCGTCTATGTAGTCATTTTAACCTTCTGTATACTCTTTACAGTTGTAAAAATAAGATATATGCTTACTGCAAGAAAATAGATTGAAATAATGTGATTGCTTATCGCTGAGTCGACCACGTGTTGCGTTAACTGAGTGCTTCTTCGCAATAAATTTGCTGAAACGATCGCACCAGAGAGTTCTCGACTAGACCTGCGCCTACGTTGAATGGTCCATCGCATCTCGAGATTTGAAATTCTCCAGATCATCAAACCCAAGGGCGATGGGGAATCACGTGCTGAGAGTGATTTTGTTCGGTGACCGTTCAGTCGCCGTATCAGAACAAGTTTGCAGAACAAACTAGCATAATCGAACAAAATTACCAGGCTTTTCTGCACTTGGAGCTCTCACATTTTAAAAAATTAAGTAAGGGAGAGAGTTCGAAATGACCGACTACCTACGTGTGAAATCTGAAGCCATATTCAACGCGTCCTGTAACGAACATTCGATTGAATTCATCGAAGTTCGATGCGAAAGAGACCTTCATTCAGCTTCACGAGACACCTCGGGCGTTAGTTCATATATCATGCAAAGTGAAATGGCTAAGACTAACCGCAATGAACTTGAAATTCTCCCGATGCTCAAGGTCCCTGATCACCGTCCGTCGAGGGCAACGTCAATCAATCGACTGTCGCTTTCGTCACTGTGCCCCCTGCGTTACTCATCACGTAATTTGATTCGTGCGTGACTAGACGCGTTGCCCTTGCTTTAAGCAAATTCAACTCGTCCATCATCATCGTTTTTCAGTGCATTATGAACTTTGAACTTTATTAAATTTGTTGCGCTTACAAAATAACATAAGCAACTAGAGAAGAAAACAGGACGATGTCCCAATTGATATTCAGCCCCAATAAATAATTTACAACATAGTAATATAATGAAGGTGTTGTCTGATCGTCCGGGTGAGTGTAGTCCTGAGAAGGGCTGTAGTAGGTGGTAGTGACTGACGTTTCGACAACCTGTGCGGAAGTCATCATCAGAGTCAAGTGAATGATTGTTGTCAGTAGAATAATAATTGTAATCGTAAAAGTATGGGAATAAAAAATAATAATGATTATCATGATATTATTTACAATCAAGTTAAAAAGAAACGTCATTAACTTACACCCTCACGATTTGGAAGTTTATAAGAAAGGGCTAACGCTCGAAGCGTCAGCTTTTGTAATCATTACGGTGGCCAATTTACCATTTCAACTTTGTTGATATATCCAAATTATTTCGTTACTCCCACCGACGCAGCTCCAAACAGTTTCTTTCGAAACTATCACCCTTTATTCATTTATAAGAAAGGGTTTTATCAGCATAAAAATCTAAGAACCTCCTTTTAAAAGTATGAAGTGAGTTCACACTTTTAATATCCCTCGGTAGTTTGTTCCAAAAATTGATGGACCTGTAATAAAACGAATGTTTTAAATAATTTTGTTTTGCGTGTGGTATTTGGTAGTTTAATTCACTCGAATTACTCGTTTTCTACTGAACTACAGTTTGACAGCGGAAAAATTCTTGGTGACCCAGATCAGTGTAACCTGCTCTAGCGTTATAGATAAGTACCAAGTCTTTCATTTCCCTTCTATATTCTAGTGGTAGTAAAGAAAGTTTTAACAGCCGATCCCTATAGGAGAGAACTCTTGCATAATTCAAGATAAACTTTGTGGCCCTGCGCTGAACATTTTCTAGTTGTAGTGTGTCCTTTGACGTGTAGCGTGACCATAGTTCACAAGCGTACTCTAGTTGTGGTCGAACAATTGAGCAGTATAGAAGTTTCTTGATGACGGGATCACTGAAATCTCTACAGACCCTACGAATAAGGCCAAGCGTTCTATTTGCTTTAGAGGAGATCAGTTTTATATGTTGAGACCATTGGAGAGTGTTGGTGACAGTTATGCCTAGGTCTTTAATTTCGGTAACTGTTACCAGTGGGGACCCGTTAAGATGGTATTCTCGCTTTGTGGAAATTTTCTTCCTAGAGATATTCAAGGCCTTACATTTGGGTATACTGAGCCACATTTTCCAGGTATCACTCCAGATTGAGAGCTGTGTTAGGTCTTGTTGAAGTGAAAGTTGGTCCGATGGCTTTTCAATTATCTTAAACAGCTTAGAATCATCTGCAAATATAGCAACTTTAGAGTCATGTTTAAAGGAATGTCGTCTATATAGACAAGGAAGAGCAGAGGGCCCAATATAGAGCCTTTCGGAACACCGGACAAGACTTGTAACCAGTCGGAATAGGTACCTTCTAGTGCTACTCGTTGATATCTTTTAGAAAGATAGCTCTGAAACCAGTTTAATAGCTGCCCAGATATTCTGAATCGAGATAGCTTATTCAGCAAGGCACAATGAGGAACTTTGTCGAATGCTTTAGCGAAGTCTAAATAAGCTACGTCAATCTCCTTGCCTTTGGCTAGGGCTTGGATCGCTTCGTGGTAGACCTGGAGAAGCTGAGTAACAGTAGACCTTCCTCTAAGAAAACCATGCTGCAGATGATAGAGATGTGGCGAGATGAGGGTATAGCAATAGTTAAAGACACATCTTTCAAAGCATTTAGATACAATACACAGTAATGAAATTGGTCGGTAGTTCTTGGATAAGGTTGAGTCATCAGATTTATACACAGGACAAACATTAGCCAATTTCCATTGGTCGGGAAACTTGCCGAGAGACAACGATAGGTCAGACAAACGGCAAACAGGATAGGCAATTTCAGGTGCAGTTTCCTTCAGCAATCTACCAGGAATGTTGTCAGAGCCATGCGCTTTGTTTACATCAATATCTTGCAGTACTTTAATTACCTCTGGTATGGTAAGGCGGATTGCGCTTAAATTATCAGCAGGTATAACAGATGATTCTTGGTAAAATTCAGAAGTACCATCATTAGGGTTGAATGCTGATTGAAAAAAAATGTTAAGTAAGTCTGCTTTCTTATTATTATTTGTCGCAAAGCGTTGACCATCCCTCAAGAAGCCAGGTGACCGATTTTGTTTGGTCATAGATTTAACTAAAGACCAGAAACGTCTGGTATTGGTGAGTAACAAATCCTTTAGTTTGGTTGCATATTGCTTTTTCTTCATCTTAATCATTGCTTTAACCTCTCGTCTTGCCTGTCTAAACCGATCGCGGTATAGAGTACTTTCACGTTTGATAAACACATTTCTCAGTTTATTTCTTACTTTAATTAAATCCAGAAGTTCGTGATCAATCCATGGGTACTCATTTACATTTCGAGGTTTGCTTGTTGGAATGTGCTGGTCAACAGCAGCGAGGAATGTATCAGACCAGTTTGTAAGAGAAGCGTTTATGTCGTTTTCCTCGAAACACAGGTCCTAATTGATTAAACTGAGTGAATATTTGAGGCCGTTCCAGTCGGCTTTCTTAAAGTTATATAATCGTCGTTTAATATGTGGTTGGCGTTTACTTCGAAGGTCGATAGAAAATTCAACGAGTTGGTGATCTGAAGTCAAAATATCCTGAAATCCGTTAATATTAGAAATCTTGTCTGGAATATTTGTGAGCAGTAGATCCAAAAACTTATCGTTCCTGGTAGGGAAGTCTATAACCTGCCAAAGAAAATGATCCTTAATTGCCTTAGTAAAGAGGGTGTACATCGGACAATCGATAGAGGCAGTCAAGGTAACCCAGTCAACGTTAGGTAGATTAAAATCACCGACAATGAAAAGTTGATCAAATTTGGCCTTGGAAGCTTGGTCCAGAAAGTTGGTAAATTCTTTCAAATAGAGATAATCAGAGGAAGGAGGGCGGTAGAAGACTGCCATTAATATCTTTTTCTTGCACGACGGGCGAAGCTCGCAAACAACAATTTCAGCCAAGGTTTCAATATCAGGCCTTCTAACACATGGCTCTGTATTACGAACTGCTAGCAGGACGCCACCTCCACGTTTGTTGTTATGCTCAAACCTGTCTCTTCTATGAATAGTGAAGTTCATGTTAGACAAGATCTCGCAGCTGTTGATGTCGACGTTCGCTTCTTTGTGTCGAGTTTAAGTCTACATCGATTGGAGGAAATAGCTGTTAATTGTTAGTCGTTATCTTTTACCTCCTGTTTGTCAATTTATCCTAGAACTATTGTCATTATTGGAACTTTGCTTTTTAATCGAAACATCATCATCGCAATCGTCACCACCAGTGTCTCGATCATATGCGTTCTATTACCTCGTTAAGTCAAGTGAACGTGGAATAAATCTGCTTTTAAAATTATATCTTGTTTGAGGTCCTACGCAGTGGATTTTCGTCAAAACAGTCTTGCCGTTCTACTATTTGTTGACTTCCGCAAGGCTTTTGACGTAGTTAACCATTTAATCCTGTTGGAGAAACAGAAAGCCACTGAAATATCGGGGTATCTGTTTTCTTGGTTCGCCAATTATTTGTCTAACCGACATCAGTTTGTCCAGATATCTGGAAAGAAATCTGACCGACAACCTGTGAAGTATGGAGTGTCCCAAGGGTCCATCGTGGAACCTAGATTATTCTCAATATATATTAATGACTTGCCTGAATCCATATCTTATGGTGACCTCTATATGTTTGCTGATGACGCCATAGTTTATACCATTTGTAGGGATACAGACATGATCATCTCTTCACTTTGATGTATTCTATCCCAGCTACAGGTATGGTGCACAGCCAACAGACTAACTGCACATGAATCAAAGACTGAAGCAATGATAATATCTAGATCTACCTTTATAGGCCCTCTGCCAGCTTTAAGATATGGCTTAACTATAGACAATAAGTTATCTTGGCAGGATCATATTAGGGATGTTTGTATTTTATTTAACAAGAAATTGGCTGCTTTGAAGCGAATCAAATTCCTGCCTCGGTCCATCTTGGAATCTAGTTATTTCAATTCAATTATTTCTAGTGTTGTATGTAATATTGTTGTTTGGGGCTCTGCTTCGCCATCACTTATGGAGGATATTGAACGTAATCGTATGAGAGCAATTAGGATTGTTTGCAAGCTACCTATGACCACTCCAGCTGATGAGATCAAGAAATTGAGGCAATGGAATCCCATTTCTTTGTATTATGTTAAAAGACTACTGGTTCTGACTTATCTACCCTATCATAGCTTAAATATGGAGGATCTAAATGTTTTAATTTCTAAGGCAAAAACGAATTACGGCTTAAGAAATTCTCTAAATTTAGAAGTACCAAGACCAAGATCTGAAACTGGCAGGTCTTCTTTTAAACACAGGGCCGCCTTGGTATGGAATCTTCTTCCCCATCATGTCAAGGAATGTGCTAACTTAAGATTGTTTAAGATTAAGGTTAAGGCTAACAAGCATCTTCTCAATAGCATAAATTGTGCCAAAGCTTCCTGCTGTGTTTCAATGAAACATGACTTTCTGTATTTTTAATTGTAAATTTAATATTGTTTTGTATTTAACTTATCTAATTAGAATTGTATGTAAGAAGTAATTTTACTCTGTTTTTCCAATTTTTGTTATATATTTTATTGTGATTGTATTTAATTTGTAGTCAGGCAGGTCCACATCAGGACTTCGGTCTTGCCAATCTTTCTAACCTGCATTGTTAAATAAAGATGTATGTATGTACGTCATTGATTATTGACAGATGAACGAGATGAACGGTGGCCCTACCAATTTAGATATTGTTTTTCCTTTTGGTTCAGTTTGTAAGATTGAGAAAGCAGTAATGGCGAAAGGCTCAGAACTCTCCGTGACATTAAAAAATGCATTGGGCCTGTGGGTAGATTGCTCTTTTAATAACGCCAGATCATAATGCCAGACAACTTGATAACGCCAGATCGAAAACAACTGAAAACAACAACATTTTTGGTTTATCAAGCCGTATTAAGTTAAGTGGTGTGACCTTTTGTGACTAAAAAGGTTAATCTTCTTGTTTCTTCCCGTATTTTTTTAAAAGCCCCAAAGAGTGTTTCCTTACTCGGAACTGGTTAGCTCGGACGACCACCACAAACCGTATAATATTATCCAAGCTTTAATAATTATTCGATCTAAGAGAAATACATTTGTAATTCGAAATCAGAAAAACGTAAATGAAGTCTTAATCTCGTAGCAAAACTCAAGAAAAACGTGATTGGAAACTTACTTCTGTGGCGGGTCATAAGCAGGTTTCTCTCTTCAGGTTAGCAGATTAGGGTAAGCGAAGAGATTATAAACCCCGACTTCTCTCTCTTATTGATTCTTCTGAAAACTGGTTTAAAACATGATCAGCTAACACTTTTAAGTAGTTTAGTTAGGCCGCTAGATAGTTGGTTAGTTAATTAGTTGATTAGTTGGTGAGCTAGTTAATTGGCTAGTAAATTAGTTAAATTCATTACAAGTTTGAAATTTTTTACTCTCATTATTACAGACTACCTTATTAGCTAGTTTCTTCTACTCGTGTTTTAGCGATTTATAAAATTACTGTACAGCGCTATCGGATAGTGATAGAAATAGCGCTATATAAATACCGAATTATTATTATTACTTAAACATAAACATACTTTATTTATTCCAGAAACAGACTATGTATACACTAAGAGGAAAGGGAAAATATGCTTCCAGAAAAGGAACTTAAGAGGTTATCCCTATGTGAAAACTCCCTAAAAGTAAGTCTAAATGAAAATAAAATACTTAGTTATAATTAAATATTTAAGAACAATTTAAGCTGAGATTTAAAATGCTGAAGATTATCAGCTTCCACTATGTTTCTTGGTAATTCATTCCATAATTTAACAATCCTAATGAAAAACGGATGTTTATAACAATTAAGTCTTGCTGGTTTGACGTAAAGTTTGTACTGATGATTTTCTCTCGTACATCTAGTTGTAACGAAATCAAAAAAGTCTCCAAAATCTAAATGGTAAAAACCAAAAACAATTTTATAACACTCAACTAAAGATAGATAAGTTCTACGGTCGGAAAGAGTAGGCCATTTTAGCAATTTGCATCGGTCCTCGTAGGACATGTCTCCTTTGCGTTGATTTAAAGCAAGCCTTGAAGGTTTTCGCTGTACATTCTCAAGAGCATGGATGTCCTTGACGAGGTAAGGACACCGAACAGGTACCACATATTCCAAAATTGGCCGTACAAGAGATTTGTAGAGCATATAAAAAATATTTGCATTAGCGGTGCCTATCGAGCGTTTAATAGAACCTAGGACTTTATTCGCTTTGTTTACAGTTATAGCAATGTGGTTAATCCAAGAGAGGTCCTTAGTTATTAGAACACCGAGATCTTTAAATTTATCTACGTCTTCCCCTGCTTCGCGCCGTTGTGCTCCTCCAAGCCGGAAGCCTGTTCGCAGGCTAGGGCTGTCCTAAGAAATAATTGGTTACTGACTTATCACGTGAATGTGTAATTCGCATACAGTAAAAACAATAAAGGCTGTAGAATTGTCATTTAAGGGTTCCAACGATAAGTACTCTCGTCCCTTTCACATGTGAAATTCCCCTTTATTGCACGTGGTTATTCTCTTATATATTACAATTTACAGGTACTCAGGAATAGTAGTTTTACAGCACGCAGTTGTCACACAATGTAACTATTGTACAGCATATGGTGTGATATGGTTGTTATGGAGATCAATTCACTACAAAGGCCCAAGGATGGTCCCCTGTGGAGTGCCGGAGGTTACATACGACCAATCAGAACAAGATCCCCTAATAACTACACGTTGTTTGCGACCAACCAGAAAATGTCTTAGCCAGTTAAGCAGACAACCGTCGATGCCATTACTTTTTAATTTTAAAAGCAGCCACTTGTGAGAGACACTGTCAAAGGCTTTAGGAAGATGGAGAAATACGACGTCGGTAGGAGCGGAGAGATTTCGTGATTTCGCCCAGTCATTAAACGTTGATAATGATTGAGTTGTAGCAGATCTTCCTCGCAGAAAGCCGAATTGATTGTTGTTGATAAGGTCAATTTCACGCCAGAAATTAAAAATCCTGTCGAAAACATTTTTTTCACCGATCTTACAAGGGATTGAAGTAAGGGAAATTGGGCGGTAGTTTTCTCTCGAAGACTTAGGACCCTTCTTGTGTAGAGGTGTAATATCTGCATGTTTCCATTCATCAGGTGGAAGGCCAACAGAGAACGATTTGTTTAGCATATACGTCAACGAAGGTGCTGATTCCGATGCACACGATTTTAAGATGCACGCCGCGATAAGGTCAGGCCTAGGGGACTTGTTGGGCTTGAATTTTAGGAGGCGGCGGCTCACCTCATCAACACAACAATCAATGTTTGCAAGCTTCTTGTCGACAATACAATCCTGTCTAGGGAAATTTACATAATTTTCAGTGGTAAATTCCGAAGAGAAATATGAGTTCATGCTTTGAGCAATACCAGAGTCGTCTGTTAGAACAGATCCATCAACTTTCAAGGAGATAAGAGTATTAGTACCTCTTCTCTTAGACTTGACAAAATTCCAGAAAGGCTTAGGGTTTTCATTTTCCTACAGATCAAGCGCTAGTTGCTACAAAGTCTCTTAACAGAGTTGTTGAGTTGCCGATACTTTTCCCAGATAACAATTTTGTTACTTCTGCGCGCTCTGTGATTCAACGATTTCTTCTTTTTACACAAAACAATAAGCTCCTTGGTAATCCAGGGGACATTCAATCTCATTTTGCTCTTGCGTTTGGAAATACACTCGTCGACTGCTGTGAATGACAAATCTTTCCAGCAAGCCCAGTTATGATTGATATCGCTGTCAAAGAAAGCGCAATGCCATGGAATGTAGGAGAGCAATGATCTTAGGTGATCCCAGTCGGCTTTACCATAGCAATACAACAGCTTTTTGTGATTTGCGCTGGATATAAGGTATAGCAGATAACAAAAAAGAGAGAGAATTGTGATCTGAGAAGGGTTCCCCAACTGCCAAATTGTCTACAAGGTCGGGCGAAGTAGTGAGAACTAGGTCTAGGATGTTAGAGTCTCTAGTGGGTTCATTTATTAACTGTGTTAGAAAATTATCCTGGACGACGTCCATCATCAGCGTGTAAATGTCAGAGTGCCGTAAAGCTCTATTATTCAACCAATCAATCTCCGGAAGATTAAAATCGCCAAGAAGAATCGACTCGTTTGTCGAAAGTTCTTGCAAAGCAGCTTGCAAGTCCTCTAAAGGCTTGGGATCATTATTAGGTGGTCGATAGAAAACTCCCAAGATAATTTTTCGGTTGTGCGAGAGCAGAAGATCGACGAAGATGAACTCTGAGTCCTTCTGTAGAGTGTCACGAGGAACCGCTTTGATATAACCTCGCGTAGCAATCAATACCCCGCCTCCATGGCGTCCATTGAGCTTTCGGTCCCGTCTAAAAACCGTATAATTAGCAGGAAAGATTTCACCGTCAGGAATTGAGCTGTCCAGATGAGTTTCAGTTAAATCATTGTAACCAGTTACCAAGGATACCTTCGCAAGATGGGTCAGAAATGTGCTGGAACAGTCGGGTATAGATGTTAAAAAATACTCCCCGCACAGTAGCAGAGCCGCTCCAACTTCGCATTGTAAAGCCAAAGGACTAACCTTAACAGAGATCATGAAAACTGCAGGATGGTCAAACGCTCGTACTTTTGCACGATATTATGATAAGCCCCTAGACACAGATGATCTTAACTTTGGAACAGTTTTGTTGAACTCTACAACCAGTAACTAGAGATGGTTGTACACTGTGACACGTTTTATTCATGTAAAGCTTTGTGGACCCAATAAATTGGACTATTGTTTATGAGTTCGCTCTACAGGTCTTTGAAGTCTCATGTGACTCCGTAGTGACGTAAGACTGATGACATGGTAGAATTGTCGATTAGGCGAGACTTACCTGTAAGTTGAATTTTGATTGGGATTCTACCATGTCATCAGTCCGGAACGAAGGAGTCACATGCCCAGCCCACCCTCCCCGTTCTCCTTCGTTCCTTAGCTCTGTATCACTCACGTTAAAGACTGATCGGTATTGCGCATGCGCATCTCATGTGACTCCTTCGTTCCGGACTGATGACATGGTAGAATCCCAAGCAAACTTCAACTTACAGGTAAGTCTCACTTAATCAACAATTTTACAGACCCATTCGAAGCCGGTTACCACCGCAAATCTTATCCACTTGAACGATTTTTTCAAGTTATTTCTTGTGATAAGACTTGGCTGAGTTATTTTTGTAACAGGTAATAGCAAGACTGAATTTAGTGTTATAATCCTGTGAACGTTTTTTATTATTACTGAACCCGATGAGTACGGTGGCCCACAGGGGAGTACAAAAATATTTTCCCCAGTTCAAAAATATTTTTCCTAGTACAAAAATATTTTTCCCAGCACAAAAATACTTCTCCCATTACAGAAATATTTTTCCCAGTACAAAACTATTTATCCCAGTACAAATATATTTTTCCAGTACAAGTGGGGAATGGGAACTAATCTCCCAGAGGTTATTGCGAGCTTCCTTGGAGCACATGTAAATATGGCGGCGACAGAGCTGAATAATGAAATGCTACGTCAGCGGGTGTGCGGTCAACAACGCGGGCTCAAGTGTCCTAGGTCTAAAATTTAGCGAAATTAGCGGAAAATAATAAGGGCTGACCTTTAAAACCGAGGAACTCTGTTTTCGTCGAAGGCACTTTCCTATTTCCAAAGGTCGAAAGGATAAAATTAACTTTTTAAAATGTTTAGGAGGTGTACCAAATTTGTGGGGGTTGTTCTCTAAAAGAAAAGCGGTAAGGAAAGCGACGCCTCGGAGCAACAGAATGGGAAATCAACCATGCGAACGACTCAAAATCCGTGTTTCCGCGACAGGGATAAAAACGTCTGCGCATGCGTGGCGCGAGCATGTTGATTTGGTCCGTGGTCGGCGGGTTGTTCGATCGTCTGATCAACGAAATGTCAGCGCAATTTAAACTATGTATTCATGGATATATTTGCCTTTCAGACTGGAATGTAAGGACGCTATTTCAAATCAACTTCTGTAAACTGAACTCGTCGACAACTTGAACGTATTATTTTGCGAAACGTTCATTTGCTTGCTCAAGAGCCAACTTTCAGAACTCGGTAAGGAAAGGCATTGCAAGCTTAATTTCTTTGAGTATAATTTACCTCCATTTTAGATAATAAGCTAAGATTCAAATTGATATAAGGTAAATAATACCATGCTTTGGTAATAAATGTGAATCTCGAAGAAAAATGGAACTTTTTATCAAGGCGAAACGAAAGCACACCCATCCTACACGGTGTTACATGAACAATTGCAAATCAAAAACGCTGCAAAATATCGCGTTACCCATGCATATCGCTCTCACTGGAACTTAATATTCGTTACAGTCCTAAGAGTGTATTGGAAATTAGTTATTCCCATATGGTATGAGAGGAGCTCCTATGAATGCTGCCGCTCAGCAAAAGCCACATGAAATCCATTGTTCTCCTGGATGTGCAATCAAAAAGAAAAATTTCTGGGAAAGTTGGAAGAAGTATAATAATGTTGGAACTCAAATGAAAACAGAAGCCGGAGTTGCTTCAGGATAAATGCAGACGGAGTTCAGGACAAATAGTTGTATGGTCGATGATTATTGTTCAGTGCTTTAGGGCCTTCCACACCAAAGGTTTGAGGAGTTTTGTGATTGAATCAAAGATCCTGTTGCCTAGTAAGATTCCTTGAACAATTATCTGGTACACCCACGCCTGACTCAGTGGACTGCTTTTTACAGAAATATCTACATTGGATAAATAAAACAATATGCTAAACAAAAGGGAAATAAGTGTACAAGAGTTGCTTCCTGTTCTGCTAAGAACTGTTGACTGTAAAATAGTGCTCAGAAAGAACCAGAAAGTGACATTGCCATGTTGTTGTGGTTGAGTAGACTGTTTTTTTTCTTTTTTTAGAAAAAAAAACTTTTTTAAAAAAATGCAATAGATTTATCTAGCAACCTTTGTGGCATTACATGTATAAAAGTATGGAATCCAAAAGAAAGGGTTCCCAAATCTCCATAAAAATAGTGGGTTAATGATAGGAAAGGAAGGGTGAGGGTGGCAAGAGTTGAAAGTGTGAGATAATGAAAATAAAATGTTAGTTGTTCAAGAGAGAATTTGTACTGAGGGACCTACAAACTGCAAGGCAGTTAGGTCAGTCATAAGGCAGCATTCAAATAAAACTATCAGTAGTTCAATTGGGTACTAGCATCGAGGGTCCACACTTTCACACTCTTATTTTATTTTCTTATATATCTACAAGGTATTCCTTTGACCTGCAGATCGTAGGTCAAATTTTTCTTAACTTAACATAATTACACTGGAAATAAGATGAAAATAAAGAAAAACAATGCAAAAAAAAGACAAAAAGATGAACAAGAAAAAAAAGGAAAATGAAAGATTTTCATTGTAAAGGACTCCATAAAGGAATCTTTAGTCTTTAGAAAGTTGGGAAGCCCTTTTTGCTTGTTTGTTTATTTGTTTGTTTGTTTTTTTTAAAGATATATTCAATGTATCAGTGGATTTTGGAGGCCCATACCCTGATGGACGCTACAACTTAGTAATCATCGACAAGAGAACCCGATATCCAGTTGCAGAACGAGTACCATCAACATCATTCCAAGTCAACAAAGGAAAGCTGAAACATGTGTTTGCTACTTATGGAACCCCAAGAAGAGTAGAGACAGACAACGGACCACCGTTCAATTCCAAACAGTTCAAAGACTTTGCCAGAGAAGAAGGATTTGAGCATCACAATGTGACACCTCTCCACCCAAGAGCTAACGGGGAAGTGGAAACATTAATGGAGACGATAAACAAAACTGAACGAAGAGCTCATCTACAGGGTAAAGATAAACTGAGAAGCCAAAATGCAATTCATGACATGCTGACTGCAGACAGACTGACACCCCACCCAGCAACAGGAACCTCACCATACGAACCGATAGAGGAACATTCATCAGGACCAAATTAGATTACTCAACACCCAACCAGCAATCATCCGAAGAAGATGAAGAGATGAATGTTCCTTGTGCAAGGTCTGTCTCTAAGGGAGATGGTGAAATTGAAAGTATCCGACTCTACACACCACTGCACTCCTAAGGCGCGTTCCATGGGTAGGGGTTCGCGACGGAAATCCAGGTCTTTGATGCCCTCTGCTCTATCGGATACTGGGATCTGCTGGATAACTTCCTTTCTGTTGGACGTGAACTTCTGTAGGTTAAAGCCACCTCGTTTACACATTTCTTTGATGTCCTTCACCAATTCGACTGCCTCTTACACTGATGCCACAGACTTCAATCCGTCGTCCACGTAAAAGTCGCGCGGAGAAAATCTGCGGCCGCGGAACCGACAGCTGCTTCATTGTCATCAGCTGTGGCCTTGAGGGCAAAGTTGGAGCAACCTGGTGATGATGTAGCTCAGAAGAGATGGACAGTCATTCGGTACTCTGGAGGCTCTCTCGATGTATCGCCGTTTTCCCACCAAAGGAAACGCAGAAGGTCTCTGTCCTCTGGTGGTACTCTAACTGGATAAAACATCGCTGCTATGTCGCACATGAGTGCGATCGGCTCTCGACGGAATCTGCAGAGAACGCCATTAACTTATAGGCAAATGATACTTCACAGGTTTAACTTTATGTAGCTTTCACTTGTGTCTACATTAAATATATTTTCAAAAAAACCAAATTATTCTGAGGCTAGTACAGGATTTTTAAAATTAGAGAGGAAACAAGCCACTGTCCATATTTGGTTGACTGTCCCAAACAGAGTCACAGGAATATCTGATTGAAAGATTATAAAATTTCTAATCTTTCCAATTGCCCTCTCCACATGCTTTGCGATTGTTTGTGTTTTGATCACATCATCCTCCTGAAAGCCAACCTGATCTCATAGGAATGGGGGGATATTTAGCTCCAGTTCAAGTTTTTGTAGATCATCCTTTATGTCAAAGCCTTTATCAGCCATGATACAATCCTTCTTTCTAATTTCTCCCACTTTAAGCTTTTTCTTAAGGACATCAAGTAATCCAGATCTTCAGACAATTTCTTTGTCACTGATTGACCCTTCATAAAGTTGAGATACAAATACAACTCCACCATTTGGATCAACAGCAATAAGAGACTTGAATGTAGTATGTGATTTGTAGTTACTGTAGCTCTCACTGTGCTTTTGGAGTGCACTAGGCACAAATCTTAAGTTCTGTAGCATCTATAATTAAAATATTATTTGGGTACTGCTCTATAAATTCTTTTGGTGAGTTTTTTTAAAATGATATCCCAGTGAGGCCACACTTTTAAACAACCAATTACAATGTACAAGTAATTAAACCAGGTAATAAGTATGCAAGCAGTGGTGCTTTCTGATACACAAAATCTCTCTGAAAAATCAAGGTTCGTAAGTCCCATCCTCCGTTTCATTAGTGTCATAAGATATTCATCTTCAACAGATAGTTTATGAACACTTCTGGTTAAAACTTTTTTCGTGTCACACTTATCTTCCTCATGATCATTATCAGTATTGTCCCTGTCCTCGTCAAAAAGCGTTTCTGTGTCAATAATACGAGATTTGGCTGCATAAGTGCCCAAGTAAATCAGTCTTTTCTCGTCTAATCCAGGCAATAAAAACAACAAGCTGTTCTTAAAATCTGCGTAATTGTTGAAACTCGTATAATGTCTCAATAGCTTCTCTTCTTTCCTTGAAGTAGTACATTTTGACAAGAAGTGCACGGCTTAAAATCTGTGCGCATGGGATTCTTTTAGTAGAGTTATCTAAGCAACAAAAGTCGTCCTCAAACCTTTGAGTTTTTCTGGAAATTCCCACGATTCCTGACACAATGTCGCCTTCGCCTTCAGAAGCAGTGTCAGTCGCTTCGTCTTGCTCTTGTCGTGTAGAATTTAACTTTTCTACTGCTGATCGTCTTGGAAGTTGAGAGGTGGTTTCTACTCGAGTCCAAGCAAGGATTCAAGGTACAGCATTCTTCTTAAGTCGGCGTTTCTTTGAAAAAGGATTAATAAAATCTTCAGGCAAAAATTGTTTGCTACATACAGCTGTTTTGAGAAAGGTTGTCCAATAAAAGTATTAAAGCTTACGCGACAATACCGAAAGGCATCATGGGTTGTAGTAGATCACTGTTTCATCGTCAAGTTCAGGAGTTTTCAGCGCGATGGAAGGTGGAACCATGAATATCTGTGTGCGTGTGTTAAAAGAAACAAATAAGAGTAGGTACGACACCTATTCAGTAAAGGGCGTGCCCTCATGTAAAAATGTGTTCACTTTAAAGCAATAACTCCTCGAGAACTGCACAGCGGAAATCGCTCATGCGTCCGACTCAACATTCCAAATTTGGTACTACGCCGATGGAAAGAAAAAGCACTCTATATCATCGGAGATCCAGCTTGCTGAGGCGTTATCCTTGGAAAAGAACGGCATCGTAACGTTGTGGGTGGACCCACATAAAGACCCTTCAAGAGTTCCTCCAGGAAAAAAGAGGAAAGGTATTGTTAAAAAACTCTATAAAACAAACCACGTTCTGCCGCACTTGAAGCTCGACATTCAGGGTTTTCTTTTTTTTCACTGTCATTATCATTTTCTAATATTAGCTAAACCCAACTGCAATACTGCGCTGAGTGAAAGTGAAGAAGATGATGACGAAAAAAGAGAGAGTGGCTATGACGCTTACTTATTGAGACTGCGAAAAAAACACAACCTTCCAGAATTCAAGTTACGATGCTGGGCACGAATGATGGTGAGCCAAATTTAAATTTCCCGCGGATCACTTCCAGTCAGCTGCGACAAATTTAATCCCCATTATTAGAACACAACATTTTAATTTTGTAACGTTGTTGAAATATTAACATTTACTCTAAAAGTAGGAGTTGAAGAAATGTGACAACTATTCATATAAATTTTGGACGAACGCATAAAAGTAGCTCGAGCTGCACGTAGAGTAACGCACGCATTATCCTGCACTGAAACAAAGCAAATATAATATAATAAAAAGTAATTACATTTCTCTTTCTGCGTTAACTTACTTATCTCCGATTTTCCTGAAAACATTGCTTGATACCTACTGTACTTACTATTTTAC
The DNA here is from genome assembly GCF_964205215.1 of Stylophora pistillata. Taxonomy (NCBI): domain Eukaryota; kingdom Metazoa; phylum Cnidaria; class Anthozoa; order Scleractinia; family Pocilloporidae; genus Stylophora; species Stylophora pistillata. The sequence goes on along the minus strand of NC_142521.1, from coordinate 24,871,226 downwards.
GACTTTTGAAGCAAACTTCAATTTATTAACTGCCGCTCATAACACTTGGAGCTCATTAGGGTGGCAATCAAAATACAGGTATTGGTGTTGTTTTTTGTTTCAGGTAAACAGAACCCACGACGACGAAGACAATCCCCCTGACGTTCCATTTTTTACTGAGAAGGCGAGAGGTTCTGTTAAACACACCCAACCATCCAGCAATGAAGTCACCAGGAATTCTACGGACTTTGAAAAAAAGGTTGGCATCTTAACATTTATCCTTCAACTGGATTTTTTTGTACCTGCGTGTATTCAGTTTTAATTAATCAGCTGATTTATTTTTGGTTTAGACACGTATCCGTAGTGCCATCCTTCAGCAGTTGAAGGACCTCAAGAGTTTGAAAGACGATGGTGTTCTTGACGAAAACGAGTTTTCCTCACAAAAGGACAAGCTGTTGACAAAACTAATTGAAGACAAATTCAGAATTTACATGAATAGTAACTGTTGTAAAAAAAAAGTCATTAAAAATACTCTGAATGTCGAATATAGCTTTTGATTTCTTCATCTGTAACTTGAAGAAACGCTTCTTCAACCATAAGTTCTGGATTCATGCAAAATTGCCAGGCTACATCGTTTTCCCTGACCCAGCTCTTTACTTGTGCAAAAAGTTCCTCACACGGCATGAAGTCAGGGCTGTGGGGCGGAAGAAAAAGAACCGTGAATCGCTCCCGTTGCATTAATTGCGTCAATCGCTCCTTGCGTGCGGAGGATAGCCGCATTATCTAAAAGACAAATAAGAAGGGAAGAAATGAATTTATGGAGGTGGGCTATCTATAGTGATGTTTTTAACAGAGAATTTGGAGAAGGGTGGAAACAGTTATTTTACAGTCCAATCAAAATCCTAATGTTACCAAAGATTCTCATGTACCCATTATGACCACTGATCGCGGGTTGATTCCATTAAATGGAAGCAAGTTGGGGCACAGCTTTTCATCCACAAAGCCTTCAAATGTTGCTCCATTGACGTTCCCCTGATAAAGGCCAAGATCAATCATTCCTTCCGTACAAATAATAGGGATGGCAGTTATGCGCGGTCCCTAGTTCTGGGCCATACGTCTCACCTCAGCTTTTTTACTGATCGGGCTATAACCATTTGTACGTTTAAGTCTTTTGTCCTGATAAAATAAAACAAAAACAAAACAAAAACGAAGTGAGACCACTAAGCGATCAGGGTTAAATGATAGTAAAACAGAGGAGGAAATGTTGTGTTAGACTGTTAGACAACAAACAAACACATACAAATCCGCTTTCATCCAAGAACATCAACATCTCAGGATCCAGGAGACAAACATTAGACCTAAAAAGTACTCTGCCTGCTTGAGATCTTTGAAGGGCAATTGTTGTCAGCTTTAAAATAAGTGATTATGATAATAATAATAATAATCAAACATGTTTTTTTCTTAAATTTACATAAGCAGGAAAAAAGAAAAGCAGCACTGACAACAAATATTTGACAAACCTTTTTTCGGCTAAAACATTTCCGTTTCAAATACAGCAATATGCTCGAAAGAACTCGTTCTGACCCTGTCTCTTCGTAGATATTCTGTGCAATTTCTGAGAGGGTTTTTTCCGGGTGGTCAAGTACCGTTTCCATCGTTACAAACTGCACGTGCGGATGCATAAGAAAACTGTTTAACGGTCGTCCCGAAGTCTCTGCTTTCACCACAGGGGGCCCATACAATCTGTTTGTGTAGCCGACCGTTGTTTCGTAGTGAATGTACCAGATTTACCGTTTGCCTCACCTAGAGTGATATATTGCTGACTATGTACATAAATCATTGATAAATAAACGTTGAATTACTTTACCTGTGGTTTATAGTCGTCCTTTTGCCTCAAAAATGTTTTTTTCAGAGCGATTTTGAATAAGTCTGATTTCGTCGTTAATGTAATGCATTAAAGAAAAACCAAACGGTAAATCTGGTACATTCACTATAAAACAACGGTCAGCTACACAGACAGATTGTATGGGCCCCCTGTGCTTTCACTTCACCAGAATTTAGGCATTTTGATACTTAGCGAAGAATGGTTTTCGGCCGAGACATGTACAAAGCAGCCGCTACCTCGTCAACGCTATATCCTAAAAACTCTTTCATCCATAATGCCTGCCTTCTCAAGTCTTCGCTGTACGGTCGAGGCATTGTTCTGAGATTTTCTTGAGATTTATTGGATGTTTCCCAGACTACCTTTCGGCATTGTCGCGTACGCTTTTATGCTTTGTTTGGACAACCTTTGTCGAAACAGCTGTATCTTTGTGTACAGTGTTGGATCGAAGTGCTTGGGATGTCTTCGCATTTTTGTGATCCATAGTGACAACAATTTCTTTTGATTGTCAAGAAGTGGAAGACCATGGAAAGAAAGGTCGCTATTTTTCTCAGAACTATTTTTAGAGCCTCCTGAACAGCAATAATGTGGCATTTTTCGCTACGCTAATTTTCCCGCCATGTTCGCCGCCATGTTTGCTTTGATCCTGGTACCCAATTCAGAACACGTGATCCATGTTCGCACGAAAGCCGATTAGGTGTATTACCCTTGACTGCTTCCACTCTTCCAATGAAGACCGCCTCCCGGTTAGCTCAATGGATAGAGCGCTGGACTGTTGTGCGGGAGGTCGAGGGTTCGAGTCCCGGCCGGACCAACACTCAAGGTCTTAGAATAATTAAGAAGAACTTGCTACCTTTCTATAACATCAAGAAATGGTTAGATATTCTAGTCTTCTCGGATAGGGACGAATAAATGGAGGTCCCGCCTCCTGCAGGGTTGGGGCAGGAGACGTTAATTTCCCACACACGAGATTACTGTATGATGGATGTCCTCCCCTGGGGTGGGATGGGTGGGTTAGGACAGCAAGTCCACATCAGCCATTACAGCTGCCAATTAATCAACCGCTTAAACAAATAAATGAACTTCAACTTCAAGCACCCTCCACCTACAGCTCCTGTACCCTTGAGTAGTCCATAAGCACCCTCTGTAACCATACAACTTTGTTTAAGTGGTAATTGAAGTTATCGGTATATTGCTGGGACGTCAGAACTACATTAGTGAATGATTTAGGCTGGCATTATAGGTTCTTCCATCACAGTTTGCCAAATAAGGAAGGGTGCAATACAGTTCAAGATGAAATTAAATGTTTTCTGGGGTACTCTGAAGGTTTTCTTAAACCTTACATCTGAATTGGTATTGCAAACATTTTCCCACCACCAAGTATTTCTTTTCAACCCACCAAAAGCACAAAATGGACAAAGAACTGTGATATCCTTTTGGAAATCAGCAATAATAGATGGAAGCCAAAATCAAAAATGGCTTTCTCCTGGCAGTGAGGTTGTTTCATGCTAACTGCATCAGAAGTCACCTTCGTCTACCATGCTTTATCCCACTTGAAAGAAAAACAAGCACTTCATTTCCACAATTTGTCTTTCCCACATTTTCCCCCCATTCTGGTAAGCAATAACCGCTGACTACCAAAGTGTCATGTTCACTTTTGCAACTAAGTTTAAAACAATGACGTTTAACATTTAAATCAACAACCAAACTTAATTATTTGTAAAGCTAAACATGGTTGTAAAATTACCCATTCATACCGCACTGGCTGTTGAACTAAACACCTCTAAAACCTGTCTAACTAAACTACCTCTGCAAGGTAGTTTAAACCCTGTCTAACCAACATGGCGGAGGAAAGAGAGGATAAAAAATGGGAAAGAACATGGGAGAAAGAAGAAACAGTAATTCTGTTGGAGAAGTGGGGGAGGACAATATTCAGCCACGTCTAAAAAATGTATTCACAAAATGCCTATTTGGCAAGAGATAAGCAATTTTCTAAGCGCCTCTGGGTATTACGACTGGGATTGCGACTCCTGCAAAACAAGAATCCACACATTAATCTCAGCCTACAGGGCTACAAAGATGCCTTGTCAAGGTCCGGCAATGCTACTCTGAAAAAGAAGGCGCCGTTCTTTGATGAAATTCACAAAATTTTATCTGACAAGCCAGCTACCAGACCGGTTATCATCCTAAGCTCAACCTCTCTGGAAAGTGTTCAAAGCAAGGAGACAGAGCTGACGAACAGTGAAAGGAGCCTACAACCCAGCTGCAGTTATCCGACCTTGGAAAAAGAAAAACGAAAGAAAGCCGAGGAGAAGCATCTCTGTTGTAAGTTTGTTGTTGTTTCCATGTTAATAAGAAAAATGTTACGTAGTTTGCCACCTGACCATTGTTACGCAATAAATGTCACATAAAAATAAAAAACCGACAAGTTGGCGCCTTTGTTGTTTTCGGACATCCATGAAAGGCAACGTAAACTATGTACAACTGCAGTCTTCTGAACTTGATTCTTGACCTCAAACCACAGGCTACAGACCTCTAGTTTCACGAAATAACCGAGGAATTTGACAAGGAGACCATGGAGTAATACTGAGGATCAGGAAACGTTTAAACTGCTTTTCACGACCACGGGGCTATAATTTAAGTTCCGTTCCATCTTGACAAGTTTATGATGTTATAGTGACAAAGCTTGAGCACACGATTGCATCTCGCTCGTCTGACTGGGCATACATTAATATTTTTCGATTCCTGTCTTTTTATCGGTATAGTCATTTGCAGAGCTTGTGTATTTTGGATGTTTCACAAGAAGTTTGCATTTTTTCGTTACGAGTAGTTGTTTTCAGTTACAGCTACAGCCTGCCAAAATGCCGTAAACTTACTTGCATCACAAAGGGCATTTGAGCTTAATCAACGGCTGTCTTGCCTTGAAATTTGCTACTTGCTTTCCATGTAATCTTCTAAGTACTTTCCAAATGTTTGCATGCAATTTTTACCATCCTGTTTATTGTTGTAGCCAATTACAAAAAAACAGCACAGACAAGAAGAAAGACCACCCAACGGAATGTGTTGAAGAAAATTGATGACTCCTTGAAGTCATTTATAGAATACCAGCAGCCAGCTGACAGGCTTTTACCTGAGGCCGAAATGGAAAGGGAAAGGAGAGAAGAAGAGAGAGAAGCGAAGAGAAGGAAAGAGGACCAAGAGTTCTTCCTGAAGTTGGCCAAAGTGCTGAAGAATTGAAGTCAAGTTTGTACTTAAATTCTAAACTTAATGACAGACTTGAAAGTTTGTGTTGAAAAAATTCTTTGCACCTGTTCGAAACGTGTTCCGCCTTTTGCACTTTTTTTAAGCCAAATTTTGACTTTTTATAGGCTGTAAAAGTCATAAAATGTAGCAGTCATCTCTCATACGACCAAACTAGTTAGGAGCATGGGTCTATTCTCAATTTGACATTAGAAAGTTACTGATTTGCATCACAGTAAGTCAAACATGCATGCAAAGTTGTTTGTGACATCAAATCAAGAATAGACCCATGCCCTTTACCAGCTCAGTCATGTGACAAATTATGCTTAGTTTATCATAAGTTTTGAAGCCCATAAAGAAGTACAAAACTGGAGATAACGGTTAATTGTTTTAAGAATAGGTGCAAAGTTTTATAATAATTGAAAAATGTATTTTGGGGTAAGGTGCACGAAGCATTTTCACAGAAAACTAGAAAGCCTTTAATAGCCTAACACTGTGCCATGTAATAGCTTTTTAAATTTTTTTTCACAGTTTTTATAAAAGTCATGTATTGCAAAAATGTCATGCTACTAATGGTAATTTTGTGACCAGAGCAAATAAGGTTATGTATCGTAACTTTTCTACTGCATTTATTTTCGCATGCATGTCAACCACATTTTTTTGCAGAGGTTTTTTAATAAACATACCTACCAGAAGGACGCCAGTGATTTATTAAAGTTGAAAGGGTACTGTCACATCATAGTTTACAACAAAATTTTCTCTGATTCTTATTGGTTTAAATTGTTCACGTGATGTGATACTATTCATCTGTGGAGAGACACTATCAGCCCATAGTGCCCGCCCACAGAAAATACCCGGATGGATAGTGCCCGTCCACGGAAAATACCTGGATTGATAGTACTCATCTGTGAAAAGTTTTGAATAGTTTGACGGCCGCGAAGTTAGGCAGATCGGAAAAACAGTGACTTTTCAATTCTGACAGGTATAACGTATTATTTAGCCAATGTACGGTTGCGAATTATTGACATTTGTGACAAGCTGTAGGCGCGGAAGAAAATTTAGTGGTCAACAATAAAGACAATAAAGTGTTTATGTCTCGGAACTATCGGTCTGATAGTTGCCCCTTGGAAATTTGATGTTCTTAAAACTAGCATATTTGTTTTAAGAACATCACATTTCCGCGGGGCAACTATCAGCTGATAGTTCCTCGACAGAAACACTCTATTGATTAATTAGTGTCTGTCTGAGGAAAATACCCAGATGGATAGTACTGGTCTGTGAAAATTTTCTGTAAACAAGTGAGCAAGTGTTGCTTTAATTTATTATCGAGTACAAGACAAAAGTCAGGTGTATGCTTTATCAAATGCAATGCAATTGGGATAGCTATATTTCTCTCATTGGTTTTGCACTTTTTGCTTTGAAAAGGATTGCAGGGCTACTTTTTTTTCTCAGAGTCTCAGAGGCTTGGAAGCATAGCTCATAGTAATTTTTAAGAGCACCTCCCCGTGGAGGGCCTAGGGACAATGAAATTTCCTCAGACTTTACCTTTTAAATATCATGAAATTTCATTTATAGAGTCAAAATTCAGCAACATTTCACCAAATAAATCATGTACACGTTAAACATGTCTGAGCAATGTTTAATGAAGCAATGTTATCCTCAGCTCTTCTAGAAAATTGCAAAATCTATGGGGGGGGGGGATGTAGTATTGAATACGGCCCCCAGTAATTTAGTAAGCATGGAACCGGAAATAACAATCTGTTAATTAAACATCCCCAATTAAAACAACTCTAATAATTTAACATCTGCTTTTTAGTGAAGAACAATTATGCCAAAAATTTGCCCAGTTCAATTTCCATAAACCACTGAAGTAGTTGCATTTTGTGGAATCCTTACATTTAGTAGAAACAGTGCAAACAAAAAAGAAACATTAGACTAGTAATGCATGCTTTATAGGAATGCTTTATAGGAGACAAAACTGGTCTATGAAATAAAATTCTTGAGGGGATTCCTTATATCGATTGCCTCCCTGTCTTGTTTTTCTTCTCTGTCACATGGTTGGATGTTCAGGTGTAATTGCACCCCCTCTAGCCATTCTTCATCAAATTCTTCTTTCATAACCTCACCATAGTTATGAAGAACACAACAAGCTGTGACTGTTGTGGTTGCATTTTCAACAGACTGATCAAGCCTTCTTCCTAGGGATCTAAACCGTCCCTTCAGTCTTCCAAACGCATTTTCCACAACCACCCTTGTTTTGCTGTGTGCTGTATTAAACGCCACCTCCTCATTGTTAAGGTTTCCCCGGTCAGTAAAAGGCCTCATTAACCAGTTAGTGAGTCCATAGGCTGAATCACCAAGAATGGCGAGTGGCACCACAACGTTGGTCATAACTTTGCTTAATCCCATGGGAAGAAACGTTCGTGTGCAGCAGGCATCCTAGAGAGGGGAATTCTTAAAAACACGAGAATCATGAACCTTTCCAGGCCAGCCAACATACACATCTCTAAAAAGATAATCAATATTCACCAAACCTTGAAGGATTACTGAATAAAATCCTTTGCGATTTACATAATCTGCAGGGTTTTCATTCGGTGCCAAAATTGCAACGTGACATCCATCGAGTGCACCCACTACCTGGGGAAATCCCGCACGGTTGAAGAAAGCCACAACTTCCGTTTCAATGTCTTGGCGAGTAACGCACAAGTGAATAAGTCTCTTGAATAAAAATTCAACAATGGCACTACATACCTCCAGCACGATTGGACAAACTGTTGATTTGCCCACACCAAAGAGGTTTGACACAGCCCTATAACTGGCCGTGTCTGCAAGCCTGTACAATGTTATCGCAACTCGCTCGCGAACAGATATCACTTTGCGATATTTTGTATCCCATCTTTCAACAAAAGGAGCCAGTTCTTCACAAAGTTTTTCGAATGTGACCTGGGACATTCTTAGCTCCCGACCCAGACGTTGGCGGTCCATTGGTCCTCAGCCATACACCAAAATGTCTTTGCCCTTCGTTTGACCCAAATTTCCCTGACCGGCAACTGTTGAAGGTAAGCGATCAAATTTACGAAGAACAAAAACCAAACACGTCTTTTCCTCCTTGTGTACCGAATTCTTGCAATAACAGCTCGGTTTTTTTGTACTCTACTTCTCTGTGTAAATAACAGCAACATTGTGTCAGCCATTTTGTTTTTGTTGTAGATGTTTGCATGATCGATAGCGGACATGAGATTTGCTTCACGGGTCTCTCGGTAAGGAAACATTTGGTTCACGCAAGCGAGGTGAATTGAAGCGCACTAAGAATGCATGGAATTAAGCATGTTTCCTCTGTGAGAACGACTTCTACAGCAAAACATGGTTAACTAAACCCCGTTTTATTTAAAAGTGTTTAGGTAAACTTGTTTAACTGGTGTGAAGGGTGTATAAGATTTGTAGATTTAGTTGAAAATAGTCCAATGTTGGCTGAAGGATGATTTCTTACAATATGTATGGGGTTTAGAGCTATTCAGGATTTATTTTATTTAAGATCAACCCAGCACTGAAACTAAGTGCTCTTTGGTCATTGTTAAATATAACACTTCATTATGAAAAAACAAGTTTCAAGAATTAAGTAAGGGTAAGGGTACTACAGGAGACTACTACTTGAAATAAACAAAGATTAATTCTCCTTGATAGAAGGTCAACTGTGAGACCTCATTGTCTTCAAATTTGTTCATACTGATTGACTTCTAGGACCAAAGTAACATTCACATAGGCCTAAAAATGCAAGAAAATACATCTGTGAGAGTCTGTTATCCTAAACTACCCTCTTATACCTAAAATTATTGAAACCCTATTAGATCCCTATTAGATGATGGCTGCAGGGGCTGTGCTCTATGTACTTCTTAATTCATTTAATATTTTTTCATACACGATATGACTTAATTTTATTCTTAAGTAGGTAATATTCTTTGTAAATAATTTTTACCCATTTTATTTGTGTCCCCACATTAGTATGGGATATCTCCCAAACTAGAAGGTTCTTTGACGCGTTAATAAAGTTTCTATCTATCTACCCTGTAATATCATAACATTTAATAAGGCAGCTCTCAAGTGATTTTGCATCTTGAAAGAGATTGACCCTCAGATAAACTTTTCTTCTAACTACTGTGACCTTACCAGACCACGGAGGCCCTCCCCAGGCCTGCACACATGACAGGAGTGCACACACGAAAAGAGCTGTACAACACCAGTGCCAGAAACTCAGACAAAATAACCCTGGAAATAAAGACTATTTCAAATACCTAACTAATAATGTTCTTGACAGTTTTTCACAGTGAGGTCAGAGCCATCTATGTTACTTTGTGAACATTATACTTTCGTATGCCTTATCAGGTGGATTACAGAATGTTTGTCCTTTGTTGATATTCAGAAGCTTTAAGATAGTTGCTACCAAAACTGTTGTGTTATGAAAGTTTTAAGTTGCTTTGGGATGACCCAAATATGCTTTAAATTACAGTTTCTCAATCTACCCTGTCAGGCAAGAGTCTTATCTCTCAAGAAGAGGGTCCTCAAATGAGACAAGAGTATTGACTCCTAAAGAAAAGTCACCCAAGACCATCCATACTAACCATGCAGAGTGTACATGTCTTTCAAAAAGTAGTTTAAGTTAAAAGCTGCACTCAGATGGCATAGATCACACTTGATGCCAAATGGGAAAGATTACCATCTTGAAAAGAAGGCAGAGGAAGTTTGTATAAAACTAAGAATCTTGCAAGATGTGTTGCCTCCCAGATAAAAAGGTCATACTGATTGAGCTTCATTGGGGTGTTATTAGACAAGACACTTGATAACGTAGTGTGCCCACAACTCCTACCTATTTCCTAAGGAGCTATTTTGGAAAAAATCCTTATGTATGCACGGCTGTGCACCCCTAAGATGACCTGTGCAGTTTCACTTCACCTGTGTGGATGTGTAACGTTAAAAGACTCTGATTAAGTACAAGTTCTACAAAAGCAAATGGCTTTTACGGTGGCTGAACACAGTTTTCACGCACGCTTTTGATGATGCAATTCAGTGCATGCACAAGGATTGCAAAAAGAAGCAGGGATGGCGTAGTGGTGAGAGCACTCGTCTCCCACCAATGTGGCCCGGGTTTGATTCCCGGACCCAACGGCATAAGTGGGTTGAGTTTGTGTTGGTTCTCTTCTCTCTTCGAGGGTTTTTCTCCGGGTTCTCCGGTTTTCCTCCCTCACCAAAAACCAACATACAGTTGATTCCTGCTTGCTGTAAGCTGTGCTCCAAGGTCACACATGGACCGTATAGCGGCTGCCAGAGGCGCCACTCTAAGCTTTTGGTTCGACCTTGTTGAGCTGCGTCGTTGCTGTACTTTACAACGGCGATTAGCAGGGACAATTGAAAAACAAACATGCCGTCAATAGAGTGGTCTTTTTATTTACTTGACACGTACCTGCACTATCTGTGCTATTTCTCTCTATAGCTGACATAAGTATTGATGGCTTTAATCTTTTTTTACAAAGATATGTTAGAAAAGGAAAGGTAATGGTGCAAAGAACCCAGAAATTCTCACTTTATTCATTGTTACCGGAAGAACCCAGTTAAATGCAGCACAGGCGTAGTAAGTCGAAAAATTAAGATTGAATGGAAAATTGCTTTCTTGGAAACACACCTACTTCCTGAGAACCACACATCAGAATTTCATGAAATTTAGCACAAAAATACTTTAGGAAATAAGTAACTGGAGTATTAAAAAAAATTAATTTTAACATGGGAAATTCTAGATAACCCAGTGAACGCTCAACAGGGGATCACTACAGTCACACTAAGTGAAGCGTACCCCTCAGGATTACATTAATGATTTGATTATTTGAATATTGAACCCGCTAATCGTTTCAGGAGCACAATAACGAATTCAATATTTGAACATGGAACCCGCTAACCGTTGCAAGAATGCAATAATGGATTGGTTATTTGAATATTGAACGTGATAGCCATATTCATTTTGAAAAGGTGCGGATCTCATTGTTCAAATCAGAAGGTCATTTCTGATTGGATTATGCAAACACGTGATGATGGATCGGAACTATTTCAACATGGCGTCAAACATGGCCGGAAAGGTGAGTTCGAGTGTTGTGTAGAACTTCTTGTAAATGTTGTAGATGGAATGGTATTGAGAGCTTTTTTCGACTATTTACATCTTGACAAACTTGTAGAAATTCTTGTGTGTATTCATGGTCGAAAAAAATAGTTCATGGGCGAAGCCATCGCAAGACTTTTCTATTTCGTAAACATTTGCGATCGACTGTTTTCGCAGTGTTTTTACTGTGCAGTTTGTTCATTTTCAGGATTCCACGTCAAATAGAACAATCTTATTGGACTTTAGAGGATTAAAAAAATTATGTACTGTCAACAGTGATTAAAATGATAAAGTCTCGTTAGTCGAACGCGTTTTTCAAACAAATCTACAGTCATTATCCGACTCTTTGGCACACACTATTGTATCACTGCAGCGGTATGATTCAGAGTGGGACGACCTTGTTGATATCGATATGACTCAAATCAAACACCTTGTTCACATGGTCCAATCAGAAATGGATTTCTGATTTGAACATTCATCCGCACCTTTTCAAAACGGATACGGCTATCGGGTTCAATATTCAAATAATCAATCCATTATTGCATTTGGGAAATGGCTAGCAGGTTCAATAATCAAATAATCAATTCACTATTGCATTCTTGAGTGACTGGCGGGTTCAATGTCCAAATGATCAATTCATTAATGTAATCTTGAGGGGTACCCTTCACTTAGTTTGACTGTAAATATCTCTCTGTTAACTCCTTAGCAAAATCGTGTTAACTTCTGGGTATCATTGCAAGCTCATTGCATGCAAATTATAGAGAAAATCTAATGACTAGATTTTCTACAAATAAACAAAACCAATTTTAATTGCCTGTTTGTACTTATTCGTGTTGACATGGCAATGACACATATGTCACCTTAACTATCAAAAAACCAAAGTTCACATTGTTAACTTGCTCGCTCCCATTTTTGGTGACTGTGGGATCAAGGATTTTAGAGAAAAAGGTAAGTGAAGCAGGTATCAAAAACTGTGTTCAGACACCTTAACCCCGTATGACTATATCCATGTTACTAAGAGATGCGTCAGTTGATAACAATCCAGACAATCGATGACAAATAATCTTGGTCTCAGCATATCAAATTAACTTGCACCAGACGTATCACTTGTCTTCCCTAAACTTCTCTCCTAGAACAAATGTCAAAAACAGAGACTGTTCAAAGCATTCTGAGTAATGTATGAACAGTTCTCGAGCTCCGCAGGGACATTTACTATAAAACAATTTTCCTTACTGTTCAATTGTCATCATCGATTAAATTCGTTTAAAGTACACGAGTCATTTTCTGTTTCATCCTCGCCGGAAACTGGTAAAAAAAAAGGCGTGAATGCGAAGAAGAAGCACGGGGAGATAGAAATAAATCTAAAAGAGCATGAACACTGCTGAAGTCAGGATAGACAGAAAAACCAATACCTAACAGTCCTAACTGCACGATGCAAACTTTCATGACCTTTGGCATTGAAAAACGTGATGCTTAGTAACCGCGTAGTGCGTGAATTGCGACAAGCTCAGTCCCATGTCACATAGATGTCTGTCTACTTCGTTGTAAAATGTAATCTACCTTATTGCATAGCTTATGGTAGCTTTAGATGATGGTTAGAAAGCTCTGGAGAATGATAATATTGAAATAGCGGTATTTTGTGACGTTGCAGAATATCGTCACTTTAGCTAGAGATATAACTTCAAATCGTAATTTTATCAGCAAAGCAGCAAAATATCTCACGTTCATAATTAAACCATCTGCTACAAGTTACAGTTTTTATTAGATGGGGATCTTCTTATAAAAGCTCAGTAGAGCTTCCTAAGATCTCCAGCCATAATATTATAGCTTATTTTAGCAGGCTTATAATTAAAGCTATGTAATGCAATGACAAAATAAAGTTCAACTTATAAAAGGGTACTTTAGTTCGTCCATAAGCTTGACTTTAAGACGTGTGAAAGGGCCGTGCTAAGCAACTGCTAACTTAACTCCCGGAGGGGGAGGGGTACTCGCATATATGGGCCATATAGGTACGTGCCGCGGAAAAGGGTATGGTTTTTGAGGTTCTCGATCATTAAATAGGGTATCTTTTTTTACCCTTTTGTTTCTGTGTCCATGGTGTGGTCCTTAGATAGGGCAGCTTAATTGTATTATCTAATACTGGCGTGTGAAAAAGCCTGCCTAAATGCGCGGTTTTGTTTTTTTTTTTTAACTTGATGTATCCGTTTAAGTATTGTAACAAAATTATTTTGCAACAGAGGTTTAATAACCGTTAAGCCGGTAAATACACGTAACGCCTCTTCAAGCCACATTATAAATTAATGATATGACTGTCGTTCATTTAATTAACAGAACTCTCACAACAAAACTTAGCTTAATGAAATAACGAGTGATAGAAGGGTAATGTTTAGCCGCGATCAAAGTTCAATACGAATAGAGTAGGTAGAGACACTCTAGTACGAATAATCCTGGCTGTAATCCGCTATAATAAAGAGGGACTGAAAGATGTATCATGGTTATGATTGCATATTATTAAACTAGGCTTATTGTAGTATTTTATGCTTGATGCTATACATCTAATGTTACAGAGAAATAAAGTTTTCCTTTTCATGCTCTTAATAATTTTGTTTTTTCCTTGAATAGGGTGTCATTTTACGGCTTTGGGCCTTAAAAAGGGTCTCAGTTTTCGCTTTCTTAGTCCGTCATTTCCATTTGTAGCCATCTACAACAGAAACTACAGGTAACCAAGTGACTAGTTTTGATACCGACCTCTGGAGATTTTGACTAAGCTTAATATTTTTGTGTTCTTTTTTGTTTTTTGTTTTTTGTTTATCCAAAACTATAAAAGTATAAATATTAGATGGTAACGGTACATCGCGTCAATCTAGTACCCGTCACTAAACTGCAATGTTTCTCATCCAAAACATACCTGGACCTAGCAACAATACTCTGCTACAACCATCTCGAACACTGTGATAAGTACACGGTGTAATAGCATTATGGGTGGCTGGACGAGAATTCGCCTTTCTTACTTCACACATTAATGTTTCAACTCTGTCGTTTCCACTTCATAACAGTCTCTCCGCCCTTCGCTATCCTTCCATGGGTCATTGTTCCTTTTTCTGCGTTTTCCTATCTTTTCTTTACCAAAATAATATTTTGGAGGCACGATGCAAAATATAATTGAACATATCCCGAAGAGGCCCCGGAAGTCCATGAAGGTCCAGAAGGGAGAGCTACCTCCTTTCGCCTTTTTGTTGTTCACCGTTCAAAACTATCTTTGGAAAAAAGCACGTCTTAGAGCGCGATTGATTTTACTAGATTGACAAGTTTCTTCATTCTTATTTTTATTTTGTGTTTCACTATTCGACTAATCAGTGATGAACTAATTTTTAAACCTAGTTCACCAGATTAAAATATCACCAACATAAAAAATGAAATACTTTATCTTACAGGTAATTAATACCGTGTATTTTTAGTGAGCTAAATTTTGAGTGGACAAACATCCGTTTGAGTGTCTTCTTTAAAGAAAATCACATTCAAATGTGTTGAAAAATGATGTGGTGCATAAGATGAGAACTTCTCTGTTGTGCATCTTGCATGTTTTTTGGACGACTAAAATTAATTTCAAACTCAAGTTGCTGCAAGCTTTTGTCTACTTATTCTGTAAAATTTTATGTAAAATGACTGAAATAATTTTTCTTCCCAAGTGTGGCTGTTAGAAATTACTTCTTTTTTCTTTCATTTTGTTTCACTTTGAAATCCAATCTCGTATCAGTTTCCAAATTGAACAAAACATCCGAATGCAGTAAATGGCTTGAACCCGGGGGTAACATGTGAAGGTTGAAACATCCGAAGTTTAATTTAGGTTCACCAATAAACAATTGGTTCATGCTTTAGCGTGCACTATCGAGTTATGGAGCACGCGGGAAGTTTGGAGAGCACGAAAGAAGCGTAAGAGTTGCCCGAGGCAATAGCCGAGGGCAACTCTAGCTTCTTGAGTGCTCTCCAAACTTCCCACGTGCTCCATAACTCGATAGTGCACAGCTGAAAGCATGAACCAATTGTTTTAGAACATAGCTGGTGGAATTGTGCATCAAATCCGACGCGAAAAACGGACAGCAATATCAATTGAAGCGAATCGTGACGGCGCTGATGCCGAGTCTCCTTTTCCGTTATTTTTCTCTTTTTCTCTAGCCAAGGGAAAAGGTCGAAAAATTGTCTTCGTTTTGGGACTGGTAGGCCGAGTCTCTGTTTGTATCCATTATTGTCGGGAAATATATTATTTTTCCCTGCGCTAAAAATGGCCGCTCGCGCGAAAAAAAAAAATTTCTGGCGAAGCGATTTGCTCACGCTATCAGCGTGCACTATCGGAATTTTGAGCACGCTTACGTATACTGAATTAGATTGCGCGGCTCTGCTAGCTATGTTCTAAATACCACTTGTTTTCGGGGTTGAGTTTCAGTAATCAGTCACTTATTGCTTAGTGGTCGATTGCTAATTCGTAAGCGGTGCTCCCATATCGACTATCGGTTCTTCCCTGTATTTCGAGGTTATCGAGAGATTTGCATGAAACGAGTGAAGGAAATTACTGGATGATCATTGACGGAAGTTCATTAGAAAACAAAATGCGAAGACACTTGCGAACTGAACAAGCCCAAAAAAATTTAAAGAGGTTGAAAGCGGCGAGAATCAGGTAAGGAAAACATTCCACTGCTCGTGTGTCCGTCAAACACTCACGAATACAATTAATTTGCGCTCTATCTTCTTTCACTGCCATGACTTTGATACCACATTGCAGATTTCTCCTTTCAATTTGAATTCTCATTGTTTATGTTCAGGAAACAATTTCCTCGTAAAAAGGTAGGTATTTATTAAATCGACACATAATGGATTTATGTACACAACAAATGGAAATTTCTCATTTATTTTTGTCACCTCGACAGCTGTTTAATGAAATGGAACTGATGAAACTTACCTGTGTACAGAAAGAATATCAGGCGACTCGTATCAGAGCTCTGAGCTGGAAGCTAGGTCTTCTCGTATTCAGCTTCAGCTTGGCGGTATCAATATTTGTGAATGGACGAATAATGACGGACAACTTCTCTGTTGTCTTAAATGGCCACTACATATACTCTGACATCCCTTTCACTTGGTACATAGTCGACATCGCTGTCAACATCGTTTTCTCTTTTACGGCAGTTATTGGTAACACTTTCATCATCTTTGCGCTTTGGAAACTTTCCCCTCTATGGGTACATTCGGTGCTCGAGGCACATCTGTTCAGTTTTGCATTGGCTGATTTTGGAGTTGGTGCAATTGTCCAACCTCTTTATATCGCGGCCGTCTTAACCTGCTATTAGTAAACTATTAGAGAAAGCTGTACATCTGCAACTATACTCATATCTTTCTGACAATAACCTGCTTTCTCAAAAACAGTTTGGTTTTAGACCGAATTCTTCCAGTGTCACTGCTTCAGCTATGTTTACAGATAAAATCCTTTCAGCCATGGACAAAGGTCAGCTTACTAGTGCCGTATTTATCGACGGGACTAAGGCCTTTGATAGGGTAAACCATTCTATTCTACTATCTAAGCTATGCAGTTTTGATGTTTCGAATACCTCTCCTGCTTTCAATATGTTTGAGTCTTACCTGTCCAATAGATGCCAAGTAACAGTCTGCAACTGCACAAAATCTAGTCCAGAAACCGTTCAAATTGGTGTACCCCAAGGTTCCATTTTGGGTCCCTTATTGTTTACGTTGTATATCAACGATTTACCAGATTACTTAGAACACTGTGATGTAGCCCTTTATGCAGACGATACCGTTCTCTTCATTTCTGAAAAGTCTCTGTCTAATATCAAGTCTTACATGAACTTAGACTTGGAAAAATTGAACGATTGGCTGAAGTTAAATCACTTGACGCTTAGCATAAGTAAATCTAAATTCATGATCATTGGTAGCAGTCAACGACTGAATAAGATTGATTCTATTTCATTTAGGGTTGATAACATGGATCTTGATGTAGTAAGTTCGTTTAAGTACTTAGGTATTGTTATCAATAATCGTTTAACTTGGCAAGATCATGTTGATCAAATGTTTTTATAAGATAAATAAGAAGTTGGGTTTGCTTAAACGTATTCCGCGTTATTGCCTACCTTTAGATGCTAGATTGCTGTTTTTTAACAGCTATATTCTGCCATTGTATGACTATGCAGATATCGTATGGGGGGATAGGGACAATTCCACTTTAATGTTACAACTTCAATCTTTACACAATAAGGCTGCAAAAATAATTTTAGATCTGCCTATTGGGTCATCTGCTAGTGATACCCTGAATAAACTTAAATGGAAAACTCTTGCAAGACGTAGGGCCGAGCGTGGGGCAACTTTTATTTATAAATGTCTAAATAATTTATTTTTACATCGTTTTAATATAAAATTTAATAAAGATAAACGTGATTATAATACTAGATGTAAAAATAATATCCGTAAGAGGGCATGTAGTAGGAAATGGGGGCATTGGACCTTGACAAATTTTGCCTCAAACGATTGGAATACATTAGATGTTTCAATCAGACAAAGGCCATCATTATCTAGTTTTGAAAGAGCGTTAAGAAATGTAAATGGTTTGTAGTCTAACTATTATATATATTTATATTAGTCTATGCTTTTATTTTTTCTTTTATTTTAATTTTTGAGGACTCTTGTAAATCACTTATCAGTGAAATTGATATCCTCAATAAAGATTATTATCATCATCAACGGCAATGAACGGGTAATTTGAATCCTCGCGGACAATCGGGGCGATCTTTAATGTTTTCAACTGGATTCTACCACTTGTGTCCCTCGCGGCTCTTACAGGAATTGCTATCGATCGCTTCTTAGCATTACATTTCCGCTTGCGATATCGTGTATTAGTCACGAAGAAACGAGTTGTTACCTTACTTATCTTGTTATGGCTATTCACCATTGCAGGAACGTCGCTAATGGTGCGGAATCACAACTATTACAACGCCTTTGCTGATGCTGTACTAGCACAGTTCTTGGTTTTGACAACTGCTTCTGACTTGAAGATTTACTTGCGTCTTATACAACAAAATGGCCGTTTATGTCTATTAACCCCTTCAGAGACGTCCACTCGACATCACCGACAACGGACAAAATTCAGGTTCAGTGTAAATAGCTATAAACAAACCGTATACAACATGCTCTATGTGTACACTGCTTTTATTCTCTGTTATCTCCCATTCTTTTGCGTGTTGATCACCATTCATATCAGAAGAGTGGCGGGACAAAACCCTCGAGATGTCTCGATTTGTCAGTATCACTGTAGTTTTCGTCAACTCTTCTCTTAACCCAGTTTTTACTATTGGACAAGTCGGTTTATCGGCGTTCACCAAAGTTTTCTGCTGTTCCAATGAATATAGAAGCTCTGAAACAAGGGCTATTATTATTTTTTTTCTAGTTATCCTTCTTCCTTTTTTTTTTTCGGATTGTAATTCGGCAGGATTGTAAAGCCGTGGAGTAAAAATGAGAGTGTTACTCTCCTATTGTAAAAGAGAGGTAAGATATGTAAAAAGTATATGTGCAAAATGAAGGACTTAAACCACCTTCTTCATCCTCTTCTACCAACACGCTTAGACGATACCTGTCCCTACACCCCCAGACACAAATTAGACCAGCTTTACCTTTACAGAAACGTTACTACCTGTAGAACGAAGCGCACCGAAGACTTTTCCACTCTTAAGTATTTTTAACAAATGCGATGCATGTTCTGGTGTGGTGTATATATCTTGTACTTAATGTGAACAGAAATATACATAGTCGATCTTACTCGGTTTTCATTGTATAAAAACTCGTTAATTCAGTAAGTTACTGCAAGAGAGTTGAATAAACTGTTATTACTCGTTAAAGAAGGCAGAATTCAGAGTTGGCTTGGACTGCGTTTTCGTGGCGGCATGTCTTTATTGGGGGAGGTTGCGATAACTGCAAATACTCTTTCAGGAAGGAAAGGAGTGAGAAGAGAATCCAAAGTCACAAGCAGAAACACATTTGACTTGAACAACGTATGATCCTGGCCCGGTTAGCTCACATCGTAGAGCGCCGGACTGCCGCGCGGGAGGTGGAGGGTTCAAGTCCCAGACCTGACCAATAGTCAGGGTCTTCAAATAACTGACGAGAATGTACTGCCTTTGCTATGGTATCTGCAAATGGTCAGACACTCTGGTCTTCTCGGACAAGGACGAAAAACCCGTCTCCTGCACCTTCTCTGTACCGGTTAGCAGGGGACGTAAAAGAACCCACACACTCATCCTAAAGAGTAGGAACGTAGCACCCGATGTTGTGGCCTGGCCTCGTTGTCAATTATGCAGGCCCCCATCTAAACCAGCTTTAAGCTGAACTGGGCTAGCCTGTCTAAATGTCGCAATTACATACAATACATACATACAAATACATACAACAACAATATTTGAAGTTACAGCCTCTGATTCCAGCTACACTCCGTTCCCACTATCAAGGTCAGGCCAACTCGGTTGTTGGAAAATAATAAAAAAATGTTAGGCTAAAGAATACATCTTTATTGAATGTAGCGGATACCACAAGTACGTTAAGATGCACGAGCTTTCGCGTTCTCCTCTCCTCTTGGTACACGTACAAAACAAAATGATTAAAACTGAATAAAAAGGCATTACTGTTTTTAAAACACTTTGAACTAGTCCATGCAGAACCGCTGATAAAGGATACCTTGTTCACCCTACACAAACGTTGACAAAATCTACGAAACTGTGGTAAAAATGAGTTCAGTTACTATGTTATATTATGTAGTTCAAAATTTTGTTTAGTCTCGTTTTCCTCTTGGCTCGGATTATGGAAATAGATCCGAGTTACACGAACATCCAAAACAAATTGGTTAAGAAGTTTTCAAGCCAAAACAAATTGAGCTACATCATTTGTATCATTGAAACTAACAACTTGGCTGAAATGATAAAATAAGACTTCCTATTACATGAAATGGCTATTCTAACGCTACCTGACTTTCGAAAATCTTCACTGCCTTGGAACAAGTATTCCGTCAGCTAACATGCCGTTTCACAGAAGGGAAAACAAGGAAATGAAAGGAAACGAGATCTTTATAACAGAGACGGCGAGCACCTGTGCACCATTTACTGCGCCACCACCACTTCCTTCCGTGGAAATTGGTTCAGTTTCTTGTAGCAACCATTTATAAACGTCCTCCTTTCCTTGGTCTTTTAACATTTTGCCAACCTTCTCCCGGCACTGTTTGTGGTAATTATTCCGCCAATTAATCTGCAATAAGAAGCAAATGAGTTAGTCACCGATGCCTTTGAGAAAGCTTCATTTCAATTCAATATTTCGATTCCGATTTTGACTGTTCGTTGTCTATTGTTCTCTCAAGAATCGGTACGGATGGGAGGAGATTTGGTCCATCGAGAGAGTAAGAGAGAGAAGAGAGGGGGGGGGGGGGGAGAGAGGGAGGGAGGGAGAGAGAAGAGGAGGATACTAAGCAAGTAGTGTAATCCAAAGCAGAAGAATAATCCCCTTGGGGTGAAAGGGTTTGACTTCTTTTTCAAGAATTTCATAATCATTTTCTCTTTCTCTCTCCTACGCGCTTCTGTTATAGTCAATTTTTTTCCTTTTTCCATGATTTTGAACGGTTGTCTATGTGAAGTAATCGAATGAGAAGTGTTGGAGGCAAACTAAGCCAAAAAAAAATGTCTCAAGTCCTTCAAAAGGAAATAATTCGTAAAGTTGGACGAGAAACCAAGTAGCGGGACCATTAATTCACGAACCAAATCTCTATAGGATAGGTGTCTCCCCCATATCGTGTTTCGCGACCTTTGTTTCTCAAAGTTTACTGCGTGACAACCCTAATTACCTCCTCGGGAGCCATAATGCTCAAGTCGATTAGTTTCTTCCAATACGGCACCTGTCGATCAAACATGTCATGTCAGCGCATTCATGTGCTCTGCCCTCTTTTTGTCTTGCGCCAAATTTAGGATCTATCAGGTGTGATCTGACATCGGTGTCCTAGCCGTTTGGTGCGTATGTCAACGACTGAAAAATACTTCATTTAAACATAACTTCCGTATTACATCAGCGTTATGCTTGCTCACCGCTGCCATTAAATTATATGTTAATCCCATCCCGCCGAACTGTTTCACTCATCCTCTATCATACTTTTCCCTCTCATTATGAATAAAAAAAACGTTGCAAGAGCCAAGAGAAGAAAGACACAAATGTCCTCAGCACTTTACGAAAAAACTCCAAGCTCGAGAAAACCAAACCGTAGGGGAAAAAAATAAGAATTAAAAGTAGTATTTCATTACCCGTCTTGCAATTACAAAGTCGACATTATTGTACTCACAAAGGACACAGGTTCAAATTTCACGTATTTAACATCGTTGAAGGTGTTCTAAGAAAGATAGACAATGAATACCATCGATCAACACAGTGTCGTTACCTCACAAAAGGTATAGACATCTTCTACTTCCGAAGAATAGAACGGTGTGTCAACGAGCTATAGCGATTGCAAGAATCTTAGAAAGGTATTATCTGACCTAAGTATTTTGGAAATGGGCAAACCTATTTAATGGCTAAATAAAGAATGCAATAGTTATGTGACTCCACACAAGGTAAGACCTTAAAAAAAGGTAAGAATTTCTTTTTGGTGTTAAAAAAAACTCTCGCAGCCGTTGCCACACTGACAACCAAGGTAAAAAAAAAAAAACTTTTGTCAAAATTCGCATTTTTTTCGCAACCGTCGTTTGAGCTAATCATGCAAAACGTTCCCATTCTACATCAAGAGGTGTGTTTGGTATCGAGCTGAGATAATTGCTGTGAAGGATTCGTACGACAATTTTACTCTAGCTTTTTGCGTGACCAATCGCCTTACCTTGGTTTCAGCGTCTACAGCCATGATAACTGTTTCCAGTCGGATACCAAACTTTCCATCTTCATAATATCCTGGTTCTGAATAAAAAGGAGTCACCCAATATTTTCGTGTGGGAATATAAAATAACACAAGACTTTATTGCCAAGTAACTTATGTAAATCCCATGACCTATATGACTGCGATTCTCGCACGCACCCTTGAAATATATTCCCTCTGCTACGTTCTTTCTTTCTATCGCATACAGATAGGAGAACGATGCCGATGAAATTTTAACAAGTTCTGACTGCCGAGAAGATCACAATAAGCTTACCATCTGACTGGAACATTCCAGGAACGATAGGTTTTTCCCAAGGCTTTGGACAACCAACGGATATCTTCTGGGGTCCTACACTGTAGATCAGTAAATCAAAATAACGCTATTTTTCCTTTTTTTTTTTTTAATCAGATTAAGATACTCTCGCCATTTTTCCAGCCTCACCTTCATGTACGCTTAAAAACATTCCTATTCCGTGTCCGGTGCCGTGCCTGTAGTCCAGGCCATTTCTCCACAATTCTTTTCGGGCGACAACATCTAGAAATCGGCCTGTTGAGAACGTGGGATGATATTAATTGGCGTTCACAACCAAACAAGTAGCTTTCTACCTCCCAAACATTCTCTTGCACCTCTCTTATCAATTACGGGTGCTACAATACCAACCTTGAGTGGTTTCCGGAAAAATAGTCAACGCGAGGTCAATTTGACCCTTCAAGACACGTGTCTAGGCATTCTGTGAATCGAGATCGTGTGGCACATTAAATTCACAGTCACCTAGTACCTTTTCCATGTAAAAAGAAAGATTTGGGCTCTACACCTTGTGGATCAATGACACCCTCGTTTAAATTTGTGTTCCTTAGTGTTTAAAATTAATAGAGTGCGATAATGAGTTTTAAACAAAAGTAATTGTTTTGGAGCACAAACTCCATTCAAACCTTTAACAATTTCTTTGATATAACTCTGTATCGATCATTTCAAATCGATAAGTTACCTGGATAGGAGGTTTTGTTGCTCAACAATCTTTCAACTCCAACAGACGGTTAAGTCGCCAGTTATATAGAGAAGTTTTCAAAGACAAGCTTGTAATTTTTTATCTACACTTCTAAAGGAACACTTGTCATAAAAATCTTGCATCTGTGAATGGATATTGTTCAACCCTTGCTCTTACAACGGCTATAGGTGAATACGCAGCTTAATCTAGCAAAACTATACCTTTTGATGAGCTGTAGGTGTTCCAAAGTGCACCGTGCGAGTTGTATCCGTAGTTCCGTCTCTGCACGATTGTAATTAAAGTAGTAAAGTGTATATCGTTACAAATCAACAAAGGGGGGTAAGTTTCTATAGAAAAAATTGGTGCGCGTAAAAAGGTAATTTCGTTTTATCAACTGAGTTGATAATGTTAATTGGCCACCGTAAAAAGTTTAAAAATCGACGTTTCGAGTGATAGCCCTTTGAAAGACGGGGGCTAACGGTTGACACGTCAGCTTCTAAACACTTTATGGTGGCCAATTTACATTATCAATTCACTTGATTAAACCAAATTACTATGTATCGTTACGCCTGTTGCATTATTATGGTAGCTCTCTACTGAAAGCCAGAAATAATTTGATCTCCAAGAGAGTGTAGACGACTGTTACCAAACTGAAGTAAGCATTCAAGAGAGTCAATAAACGTTGTCCGACTGTTGCTATTTCAGTTTTCATTATTTAAGCGGGCTTCGAACCGAGTGTTTTAAGATTCCATCTGCCTTTCGAGACAGTGAAAATAGATATAGGTCGTTATGATAGGATATAACGCCTAGGAATGTTGAGAAAGGAATTGTTCCAACAGAAGTTTATCATACAAGAGGGGGGGGGGGGGTTGCGAAGGACGCCTTAGAGGCACAGTTAACACTTACAAGAATTGTGATCCAGTGTCAACAAGGAAGGTGTTCTTATCTGTGATTTTCAAGTTTGTGCTCTCCTCCGGTCTATACAAAGCACATCAAAACAAAGATTAACTAGAAGAAAATATTGAACAACCTTATTTACATGATCATCCAAGACGATCCATTCGTACGGTGCAAGACGTTTTCAAGCCCTTGTTAATTCATGTAATAAACTTTGATCACGATATAATTACAATTGTCAGTCAAGAATTTGTTAACTCTGGTTTGTAACCTCAAGACTAAAAATAAAAGCAACGCAATGAAAAGTTCCTGTGGTGAGAAGAATGAAAAAGACTTCAACGGAAAGCCCGACGAAAGTTTGTTACGGTTTTTTTAAAATGGAAGTATACCAGCCAATAAAGCCTCTGACCCTGTCTACAAAAAGAGAAAATCGCACATGCCAAAAAAAAAAAAAAAAAAAAGGTAGTTTTTTCCACTTTGCCCTTTGTATCAGGGCACAAAGTCCCATTAAAAAGCATGACAAAGCGAATTACTAACGACTCGTCAGTAAAACTTACCAATCTCATGAAACGGGTAGGAAGGTTTTAGTTTCAGAAGAAAAAGTTTACCACAGCTGTTGTGTTGATCTTTTTTGTTTTTAGTAGTATTTTTGCAGTAATTTTTCAGGTCCTCGTATAAATCACGATGCAGAAGGTCATATAAACCTCGCAGAACCCGTGCACCAACCTACCTGTAATGAATAATAGCTCCATTTGGACCAAACCCAGCGATGGTGTCAAAACTGTAGCCCTTATAGCCCTCCTGTGCGCTGATAACATCAATGATATAAAGATGTTAATTTGGAAAAATGAAAAAAAGTTATCGCAAATTAAATAGCAGACCAGTTGGTGCCGTATCTACCTCTATATTCATGTCTGTAACACGGACAGTGTCGAGATTATCCAAAATAGAAAAAAAAAAAAAAAAAAAAAGACAATGACAGCAGAACTTGGGAAGGATAAAAAATCTCTAACGTATACTACCGATAGTTGTTTTAGTGAGCCGGCCATCTTGAGGCCATGCTCTTGTTATGTTAAGTTCTTCGGTGTTGTTACCGTGACTGATCGACAGTACCACAATAGTTACAAAATCACGGAGTAATCACCTTTTAAATTCTTCCAGTTTAGCCACCGATGACAATTCTGTAATATCGTTACCTTTAGCCACCTACCGAAAAAGACACGGAAGCAGTTTTCCACATCATAACTGTTCGATTAAGGCAATTTATAACAGCCCTGATTAGGGTGGTTTACGTTTCTATATTTCTGTAAGGGAGGTTTGAACCCGCTCCCCCACTGAAATTTTTTTTTCCATTTTTATTCTAACAAGATTACCTCTGTTCAGTGCTTGACTTGGGTCTAATAGATAAAATACTTTTTAAAAATAAAGGAAAATACAAATTTGATCACGATAATGGATGATGATAGAACAGAAAAGGAAGGCAATGATAGATAGAACAGAAAAGGAAGGCAAACGCAACAATATCCCATGCCATGTGACACGCACAACAAAAGGAAGATTATATGATCAGGAGTCTGCAAGTGGAACGATACGTAGTAGATTAACAAAATATTACTAACCATCATCTACCATGATAACCAGAGATCCAGCAACTCTCTTAAAACAAACTTTTTCCTGGAGATTCATTAAATCGTTCCTAACCTCACCAGGTCCATACCCTTCCTCAAAGCTGTTAACTTGATGTTTATTGGTATTCACATGTGAGTATGCTTACTTCACACTTACTTACCTCATTCTTTAACCAATAGAAAAACTCTACAATAGCAACGCTGTCCTTAAGCTGTAGAAGAGGAAAGGTATATGTCTCTGTTAACTTCGCCACAAATAACCAATATTTTCATTCAAGCCAAGAACAAAAACAGAACAATAAATAGCGCGATTTGCTGAACGGTAGTTGCGTGAGGGATTAGACAGAAGGATAGGGAATACTTAAAGAAGACTGAGCCTGGAGAAGTAAGAGAATTAAGTGCCACTCCTGCTACGAGCGGTCCTCTTGACTTCTCCTATTAAAAAAAAAAAATTTCCTTAGTTTTTTTCCTATGAAAAGGGTTTGGGACACATGGTTAAAAAATAGTTTGTTTCTTTTCCAATTCTCTTTTTTTGCCTCGCCACGAGCGAAAATTGACTTTTGGCTAGACCATCTGTGTAGCCATCGAAAGTGTAAATTTCACAGCTTTTGTCGAGTGCGCTGCGACTGTAATAGTGTACTTCACGGAATTCTCTCTTGCTTCAAGTTATAAGCTATATTCAGTCAGTTTACAGACAAAATATAGAGACTTCACTTAAAATCCTATTCATATCAGCGTGGTCAGAAGAGACCCTTTCCTTCGACCTTAATTTGTATATCAAAAATTAACAGATTTAAAAGAAAGAATTCTCAAAATGCAGGCGCAAATCGGGCTAAAAAAAACATATCGGAGGATCGTTTATACACCAATGAGGTCACCGATTGCCTCAAACCTGCGGGTATCTCTCTAGCTTTAATCCACCATCATCTTGAAAACAACGCAAATCAATATCTTTACTTAATCACGCATGTGTCGAACCTCATTTGCATAACTCTGAAAAATTACCAAGATATGTCTTTGACCGTTCAAACTTCGTTTGTTTATCTTCTAAGTAAAGTATTTTAGGTTTTCATAACAGTTGGATAGAAAATAAATCGCGAGTTATCCTAAAACGTTGCATAAACATAATCAGTCATAACGCTTGCATGACTTATATTAAACAAAGGCGATCGGAAGGAGCTTCCTCGATAATTTTCCTTGAACCAGGTCAAGAGCCACGTACAGAGAGGAGAAGATCAATATTAAAGAATCCAATTTGGCTTTCTGTTCATTGCAAACATACTGTGTAGCTTAAAAGGACACAAAAACAAGTTAAAATACATGTACGCTGCGGGGTTGTTTACAAAACATTCTTCTGTAAGAATTTTTGCAGTTTCTACCGAGGTTTAGCACACGGAATGCAATCAACAGGCCCTCCTTTCTGAACATTTGCTGCCATCACAAGAAATTTTATGTTGTTACAGTCCTCAACGTTCTTGTGCGGCAAACTTAACCTTTTCCTGCGACTATCAAAACCAGCTAGGCAAATATTGCGTTGCGTGATTGTGCTAATTGATTCGAGTGTCCTGTGATTCAAATGTTAATAAATAAGTATAAAGTCGAGGTATATGAGTATAAGTGACAGGTCCCTTAGCTTCTGTTTCCACTAACTATCCCCACTGCGAATGTAACTTATCTCCGTATATAAAATACATGAAAACTAGATAATGTAACGATCGAAAGTCATGACATGGAATCAAGTACAGAGTTAGAGATAGCCTTCCTAAATTTCTTGGAAACATGTGCATTCGTTACCATGTCACTCAGTTTCTTGAGTAATGTGGCCTTCAAATCTCTGCCTTCGAAACAAATGTCAAAAATAGCACTCATTTTCCTCAGCGTGGTGACTTTAAACTTCCCTAACGTGTCATTTGTAATATGTTCGCAAATATTGTGTCCATCATATAGTGCTGGATGAGCAAGTCCGATTTCGGAAATAACATCCACTACATCCTTTTTCCTTGCTTCGTGTTCGAGGTAACCGCTTTCTTCTTCGATGAAACTTCCGTCGTCGTCGTCGTCGTGGTCATCATTGTCGTTTGCATCCTGCTCTGGATCTCTCGGGACTGTGGCTTTTCTTCGTTTCAAAGCAGAAAACCTCGAGAAAAAGCTTCGAACCTAGCTCTTCGTTAGCCATTCATTTCTGGTGAATTTTCAAGTATCATCTGCCTCTCGCCCTTCTCATTTTTGCTGCAACGTGCGTGGGATCGGCTTTTCTACCTGTTCTTCCACGGGTATGAAAACTACTTGATATATACCCCTTCACTTTCTCGGTAAATCGTGTTCCACTGCCTTTCGGTTTCTGAAGGGCCCAGCCCATCTTACACACTTTAGTCACTTCAACTTCGCCCGTCACTTCGGGTGTTGTTATCTTTGATTCAAGAGTTAGGGAGAAAAATTTCATTGTCCAGTCACGTCTAAGGCCATCGAAAAGGCTCTCTGATGCTTCTCTCTTGCTGTGCTCCCCAAGGTGTACATGATCTTGGAGTTTTTCTGAAGAAGTGAACTCATATTTAGCAGTATCTTTGTCCTTGTCCTCTTAATTATCGCTAAAACTATGATTGCGATTCTGTTTTATGACCCGCGGAACTCTGGCGAAGAAACCATAATTCTCAACTTCTCTGAATACAACGGGGCCTTGCCTCTCAAGAATGAGCTCCGGCTGAGCATGGTATTAATTTGCCCTTGCCAACTTCATAGGCTTTTGAGACACGAAGATCATCCCTTTCACTGGCAAAATTGTGGAAAAAGCTGAAATTATTGATGTACTTAATTTTGACTTTCTTTCTGATTTGCATTAATTTCAAGACAATGGTGGATGAAAGGTAGAGAGATACCCCCAGGTTTGAGGCAATCGGTGACCTCATTGGTGTATAAACTATCCTCCGATATGTTTTTTTAGCCCGATTTACGCCTGCATTTTGAAAATTCTTTCTTTTAAATCTGTTAATTTTTGACATACAAATAAAGGTCGAAGGGAAGGGTCTCGTCTGATCACGCTGGTATGAATAGGATTTCAAATGAAGTTTCCATATTTTGTCTGTGAACTGACTGAATATAGCTTGTAACTTGAAGCAAGAGAGAATTCCGTTAAGTACACTATTACAGTCGCAGCGCGCTCGACAAAAGCTGTGAAATTTACACTTTCGATCTTTGTCTGCACGAGTGGTCTAGCCAAAGGTCAATTTTCGCTCGTGGCGAGCCAAAAAAAGAGAATTGGAAAACAACCAAACTGTTTTTCAAATAGGTGTCTTAAACCCTTTGCATAGGAAAAAATTAAAGAAAATATTTTTGGGGCGGGAAGTCGAGAGGACCGCTCTTAGCGAGAGTGGCACTTAGGTCATCAAAGTAGGAAAAGTGAAAAATAAGCCAATCAAAGGCTGATAGGTTCGATCTTCGTCGGTCCACGACTTTAGTTTTCGTTTCGCAAGGGAGAGGCGAGGGCTCATTTCCCGAGCAGCAGTTGATTATTGAGCCTGGAGCCCAGGGCTCACTGGAAAAATGGAGATAGCGTGGAAAATTGTAAAAGTAGGAACAAATGGAAGATGCAACAGAAGCTCCCTTAAATGTATAGTAAGACGTTCTTTTTTATCTCTCATAAATTTTTTCTAAAGGCGATATCTTTCATAGTTCTACCGTTGGAACCCTGTTATGTTTCAACCATAAAACATGGACGTCAAAAAGCGAATTGTGGTTGGAAGTATCTCCGGAGACAGTTTGGGTTAGACTTGTAGACTTGCAGTGACAGTTCTCTCTCTCTCTCAATGTAGCTCTAACTCAGGGAAGTCATTTCTGGGACTTGTAATCGTACTCAAGCCGGAAAATAGCCACCACTGCGAGGTGGTGGGTTGTTTCTTCTGAACGCTGCCTCCGGAGATAGAATTGAAGGATAGAAATTATCGTTAAAAATGTTATAAACGGAAAACAACGTCAGACTTACGTAAGCGTTCTTCATTCCTTTGATTTCTACGGAGTTTTTGATCGACTTTGGCAATGCTATGGGTGAGTCCTTCAACAGTACCTTGTCTTCCTATCATTTGAAGTAAAAAATAAAGAACTTCTAAGAATATTGTTGAATTGATGTCCACAAAGACAGTTGAGTGGTAGTATACCGATAAACTGTTTACGTCCAAAATCCCTACATCCTTTTAAGCCGCAAAGTTTATTACCTACCTGACCTATTGCGTGCATGGCAGAGTAAGGGCTAGCATACTTGCTCAACTGGTGACGAAAAAAGACAAAAAAAAATGTAATAGCATCGTTAAAACACCACACGTTAAGCTATGGTTGATAGTCCTTATCTGAGAGCTCAGAAACTGGGTGACACTCGGGCAACCGCTTTCTGGTGTACCCGCCATTAGAACTCAAAGCGAAAACTTACAACCAGTTCCTCGTAACCTTCTTGAAGGCAGTGCAACGCTAGCAACTACACTGGATAAGTTTCCATTCAGTAAAGAAGTATTGGCAGACAGAATTACGATCGCCAGGATAGCGACTATCGTGATAGATAGTGCATTTAGAAAGTGCATGTGTACCGGTCAGTAACTATGTGGAACTCATTGCCGACTGCTATCACTGATTGTAATAACCTAGCAATGTTTAGGAGGAAATTGACGATTATCTTTTCCGATTATATTTTCAAATAGTTAATTAAGACTGAGCGCCCTTTTATCGTAGATAATCTTTAATATTCATTTGTAAATTAGGATTGATAGGTAGTTTTCCTATTGTAGACAGTAACCTATGCATTTGTGTAAATTAGGACTGAAAAGCCTTGTCGGAGCCCTAATAAAGATCATTTCATTTATATTTCGCACAGGGGTAAAAAAATCAAGAAAAGAAATGGTCAAAATCAATCACAACTCGATTAAAACCTTCACCGTCCAGTGCTATACAATCTGGGTATCAAGCAATTCGGCGTAGTATCCAGGGCTCGAAATTGCGACCGATACGGTCGCCAATGCGACTAAAACTTTTAACTTGGCGACTAAAAGTTCGAGTTTAGTCGCCACTTTGGCGAGCAAACTAACTTCCTCTGATAAATAAAAGATTGTAGATGAGAAAAATTTCTTAAGTCTCGTTTCTGCTTTTCTGCCGAAGGAAATGCAAATTAAGTCTGTTTACCTTTAAGCTAAAACTTGAAATGGCTTTCAAATTGCGTCTTCCGAGACGACATTCAAGATCGAGTATTTCGGTCTACCCCACAATCGCAGCCACAATCCGCGAGAAGCCGAACAACAACGCCAATTGAATAAGGCTCTAATCTGCTTTCTGATCTTCTACTATCTGGCGACTGCATTTTTGCACTTGGCGACCATTTTTCTCTGATAGTCGCCAAAAGGCGACTTGGAATTTTTTTAAATTTCGAGCCCTGGTATCGGCGTTTTGCACGGGACTTGGAGGGAAGAACAGCGAACAGCTAAAGTATTTTTTTTAACCGAAATCCAGTGTCGGAGCATCGGGACTGCGTGTGTGACACGTGACAATGCATCCTTTTGTTTTCTGCCTCGTTCTTCAAAGCATGCCGACAAGGTGGACCTCAATGGCTCTGTATTCTGTAGTTGCTCCCATTTTTACCACAAAATCGAGAGATTAAAATAGTAAAAGGCCACGCCACATTGGTGATATAAACAGCTGTCTTAGGTCAATGAAATGTTACTCTGAAATCAGAGTACATGAACTGCTCGTCAATAACACAGAACTCATCGCTGATACGTCTCATTGCAGCGTCAGTGACGTGTGCATCATTTTAAAAGACATTGGGAAAGCGGTTATGATCTATTGAACAAAAAAAATTATGAGCTTAGGGTTTCTGCCGTCGTCGAGGGTTTTGCCCCCATCAACTAACTTACGTAGAAATCTAGAGTGAATAAGCTAATTGTTTAATCAGTCTCTAGTTAAAAAAATAGAACAATGCTTTTCCATAACACAACCAAGTACTGTGAAGAGTAAAACCCAGAAGAAATAACGACCGCCTTAACTTACCCATATTTTTGCGTTGGCTTTAGTTGCTTCTGCTTTAATGTCAGCAATCAGAACGGATGTGTTATAAGGACGTAACTCAACGTTGTCTAAATGTTCTCTAACGTCCTCGGTTAACTTGGAGTCTTCAACATAAACTCTGTACAAGAAAAAACACTCGTTTCACTTGGCAACGTTTTGTAACACTTCGCTAAGGTACTGTTGACAAGAATAAACCAGAGAAATCCTGATAAGAAAGCTAAAATGGGTTCCAGTGTATTTTGATACGAAGAATTTCATCGATCAACGACGCTTTTTGCGGAGAAGACGATAAGGAGAAGCCAAATTCTCCAGGACTTATAGGTACTTTTATCTTAAGTAACCAACAATCTCTCCATAACCTTTCAGGGAATCAATTTCCTTCCCCACGTTTCACTAATTCTAGGACATATTTGTTTAAATTGCTTGTGGGTAAAGCTCTATGAAGAACCTACGTGTAAATTTCAGAAATTGCACAATACTTTACGACAACAGTTGCAGTCGAATGTTCAATTGATATTTTCCAGCCTCGGACTTACTTGACTTTGTCCTTGGTGACGATGACGAACGCGAAGAAGAAAGGGTTAGATGGAACATCTTTTCCTCTTAGGTTCAACAACCCTAATAACATCAAATTACCTCATATCAAAACCCGGCATTTCGTGTACAAATTTCTCTGAGACCCTTCGCTGCCATCTTACATATTCGTAGACTTTCAAATACACGAATCAAATTTCAGCTGATGTTCGAGACTAAGGTTCTGCTTCAAGATTGTGCTATGAACACGAAGGCGGTTGCAAACCGATTTGGATATAAATTCCGAATCCTATAACCCACAACAACGAGCACGTGAATGGTCTCAAAACAATTTCAGTGAGACACGAAAGTAATATTCTTGTTGCACCTAAATAACAGGGGCCCATCAAATTTCGCTCAAAACTGCAATCCTGAGTTTGAAATGTACAAAAGGACAAAATAAATAGATGAAAAGGCCTAGAACGCCTTAAACAAGAGAGGGTCCCCAAACACACACTTTCAAATACGTGTAGTTGGATACACGTGATGTACACCAAAAACGCGTTTTCTTGGTATACAGTGACAGATTGTCTGTTGCCACTCCACCGATATCGGGTACAAAATTCAAATTTATTTATACAGGCGGACTAGAACAAGCCTCAGTTGGCTTCATCCCCAGACTTTTAGGGTCTGTCTACCAGTTAGGGACTAAAAAATCACTAGAGCACATAAGCGCTGTGTCTCACGAATTCCCCACAAGGAGCCTTTAATTTTTGTTAACTTCACTACAGCTACGTCTTGAAAATCCAATACCAAAGGCAAGTCACTTACAAGCCACTTCATCAAGTTTGTACACAATGAACGCCGTCGCATTATTTGAGGTCAGTTCATTTTGAAGATCTGTTATTTTGTCTTCCCACGACTTCCCTGGAACAAATTACACAGAAATATTAAAAAGATAAGAGAGGAAAGGTGGAGGAAAAGACCGAAGGAAACGAAGAAAGTCGACATCGCACTATGCTCGCTATTTATGAAATATAAAGTATTCTCAACCTGTGTACTCCATTTCCAAGACGAATATTGTAGCGTTGCTCAGAGGTGGTCTACCCTCTGTCCATATTTCGTCAACCAGATTCTTGGAAACAGCCGTCAATGTTATAGTGGACTTTTCAAGCTCCTATAAGATTGAACGGCGAAAGCTATATGAGACCATGACAGGTGATTTTCATTGCGAATCCGATATCAAAAGTTCCGAATTCAAACATTTGATGCGTGCTCAACTCTCAAAGGTTTCGGTCTTACTGATAAATGTCATCAAATGCACTAAAAAAGACTGTGCAAGGGAGGTGATCCTGACCGTATGTTGCCGGGACATATCATTTACGTGAACGATGCGTAAACTATTCGTAATCTTCGACAAAAGTGTATGGGTTATTTCCCTAAAGGTATCTCTTATTTCTACCTACCTTTTTCATGGTCTCGAACTTATCTGTAAAAACCAGAATGTTTAAAACAATATTAGCAATATCATTCGTATCAGCTGTATCTACTGTGTAACTTACTCTATTTATCCTGAATTCTTAACCGGTGGGATACCCACATGACCAGCTACGTCCCAATTCCAAGCTTACGGAGAGCTCATTTCGATTACGTGGCCTTGAAAATAGACCGAAGTAATGTCACCAACCGATTGCAAAACGAGGATATGGCTGGGAGCCAATAAGAACCCGAACGAGGCGCCTGGAGCGTGCATAGGAGCGAGTGACTATAAGGAAATAAGTTTGCTCTTTTCATGTTATTGGTTGAGGGAAAAACAATATAATGGAATTCCGTATTACTTTGAATACCTCCGTTTAAAAATGCTCTGAATGTTCCATTACTTTTCACAACTCACCGATGGAGAAAAGATTGGCGTCTACCCCAACTTTATCATTGGCTTTAAGTTCCTAAAAATTAATACCAGACAACAGGAACGTTTGGAGATATCTATTCTGGATATAATTAGGTTTCAAGAAAGTCATGGATTCTCAAGACGTGTATCTCGTCATGATACCTCCCTTAAAAGCTCAAAGATACGCTGGTAAATTCCAAAAAGCAACGTATTGGACCAGACCGTGGGTGAACCCTTCTTAATAGTATTGTTAACATTTGGTTCTATTGGCATAAGAGGGTAATAAAATCTAGAGGTAGCCTTTCTCTTAATTGAATTTATTTTTTTTCCAGTTGAACGAAAAGATAATTTTAAGAAATGTGGCATCTGAGAAAGCAAATTTTGGGGGCTGGTAAATTTCTCATCAAACCCTTCCTTTAGCAGAGAAGAGCATGAGTGCATATGTTAATTGAAGGCATGATTGTAAACAAAGGTACACACTGGATTCGTATACACTGGAGTGAATAATGAAAATCCACGTTCACTTCATTGCTGAAAAGATGGCTCGGATGTAACAAATGCCATAGACCATCCCTTCTTATTTTGATTCTTGATAGAGCGATAGCCTTCTGTGAGAACTTTGGTAAAAGACGTAATTTGTAGAGAAAAATCCCACCATCCAATTTTCTAATAGCGATCAGTCACAAACAACAGGGCACTGAGAATATTGAAAAACATGTAATCGAGTGATAATGGCGCCATCCCCAAAATTTCGACATACAAGAATGGTAGAGTCTCAGGCATCTAGTAAAACAAGGACTGGACTGGATTAGTAAAACATGGATTAGTAAAACATGGATTAGTAAAACATGGATTAGTAAAACATGGATTAGTAAAACATGGATTAGTAAAACATGGATTAGTGAAACATTGATTGGTAAAATGAAGGCTAAATAGGGCGAGTTACATTTTATCTTACTTTTAGTAGTATTTTATCTTACTTTTTTACTCTTACTTTTCAACCAAATTATTTCGCACAAAATAGACAGTTTCATTTCAGTACTGATGTTGCCTTTGCCCACCCGCAGGCGGTTTCAGTCGAAAACAACATTCCTTTGCCATTGTTTTATTTGCGTGGAAAGTGACAGTTGTGAAATAAACTGTGCTGACAAAAAAACCGCACGCGACTAAAACGTGACGCTTGAGTAACCGTACACGACTAAAACGTGACCCTGGACGGCCCAGAGTAACCGTTTCCTTCTCTGATTTCCTTCGCTAAGATTATTCAGTGCAAGGAGTATTCTCAAATTTGACTAAACCTTACCTTTGCTGCTCTGAATCTTACATTTATTAGAGGTCAGAAAGCTTTCTCACGCGTTTGCGGCCAATGGTCCCCTGAGAAACCACAATGGACTCGTGTATAATTTCTTGGTACTTCACCATTTTTTCGGCTTGTGAATACGCAGCGTTTTACTATCTTCCGGCGTGTTCCATGCGTTTTCGGAATGCCTCGGCATATCCCAGCTACTAGTTAGCTATAGTTCCTGCATATTACCCCTTATTCATGCGGATTGCTATGGGTTTGAGGGTAAATGGCGAAATACAAGATCTTTTGAGATTCCGGGACATATGAATCGTCTTGCAAAAACCTGATTAACAACTGATCTCTTTTTTTATTCCCGGCTTACTGAATTGCAAGTTATTGCATGACGTTAATCAAATCTGCCTTTCTTACAAGTTAAACTACAATGGATATAAGTCTATAGAAGTGAAAGCCATAATAAAACAAACAATAACGACGATGCCGTCTGGCCACCTTAATGAAGCTGTTTGTCTTCAACTACAAAGATTTTGTAATTGATTTTCCAGTTTGGCGTTGGGACAAAAACTGCATAACCGTAACTTCCACACTTCTTAAAGGGACACTGTCACGAGTTGACATGCGCAGTAGCATACACTCTCTCCGAGACTTGTCGCGCTCGACCGCCATTATGGAAATATCGGTGAGTTGAAGAATTCTGCATATATTTTGCATTTAAATCAAGTTTATCCAAAGTAAATGCTCACGAAAGTGAATTTCTTTACTGAGGAACCATCGGTGATCTTTTGTAAATGTAAAAGTGCTTGTACGACGAATCACAAAGAAAATAGTTCTCGTGGGTGCCCGTGCAAAGGGAGAAACGTGCTGTGGTGCAAATGAATGTAAATGTGGAACAAGCAATAAACCTTGCTGAAACAGGGTATGCATATAAAGTTGAATACATGCATATAAAGATGTATACATTCACTTCTTTTGTGGCTTGAATGTCCAAAATGCGTACGAAATAATTTGTGTATTCCTTTTCTTCAGCCGGATTCGAACGAGCAGTCGTCATCTGCCTATATTTACGAAAGCCGTAGAGTTCGCCCGAGGCTTACCTGTATTCCAATTATAATGTGTAGTAGAATAAACATCTGCCTTGCAAATGCTACAAATGTCTGTGGCAGGTCTGAGGCATTCGATATAAACAGCGGCGTAAAACAAGGATGTGTGCTAGCCCCAACTCTCTTCAACATCTTCTTTTCAGTTCTACTAAATCATGCTTTCAAATCCTCTGAAGAAGGCATCCTGATACGATCTCGTTCTGATGGTAAACTCTTCAACCCTGCACGCCTTAGAGCCAAGACCAAAGTGCGCAAGGTAGCCATCCGTGACCTTCTCTTTGCCGATGATGTTACCCTCGTTGCTCACAGCGCTGAAAAACTCCAACTCCTCCTCAATCAGTTTTACGACGCATGTGAGGCCTTCAGACTTACAATCAGCCTAAAGAAGACGAAAGTCATGTGCCAGGACAATGCAGCCACGCCTGCCGTATCGATCAAAGATTACACCTTGGAAGTCGTCACACAGTTTACCTATCTCGGCTCCACCACCTCAAACAACAACTGCCTTGAAGTGGAGATTGGAAAGAGAATTGGTAAGGCTGCAACCACCATGGCTAAGCTGTCTGCCCGTGTCTGGGAGAACAAGCTAATTACCCAAACTAAAGTTGCTGTTTATCGTGCCTGCATCGTGAGCACCTTATTGTTTGGTAGCGTGTCTTGGACTACCTACGCTAGTCAGGAGAAGAGCTTGAACATCTTCCATATGAGATGTCTTCGTCGCATCCTCTCCGTCTCATGGACAGATAAGGTACTCTAACAATGAGGTACTTGCAAGAGCAAATATACCCTCGATGTTCACCCTGCTAAGACAGCGCAGATTGAGGTGGCTCGGTCATGTGTACTGGATGGAGGATGGGCGAATCCCTAAGGATCTGCTGTATGGCAAGTTGGAATCCGGTCCGAGGCCTATTGGCAGACCTAAGCTGCGTTTCAAGGACGTATGCAAGAGAGATATGCTCGCCACTGGCCTGCCAACAGATAACTGGGAGCTACATGCTGCCGATCGGAGTGATTGGAGGTCTGTGTGCAGTCTGGCACTCCAGGCGGGAGAGGAAAGGCTGAAAGCTGAAGCCGATGATAGAACAGCGAAGAGAAGAGCAGCAATGAACAAAGCAACGTGTGTTCCAGTGGCATGTGTCTTCGTGTGCAGTGGATGCGGCCGTGTCTGCCGTTCTAGAATTGGGCTTTTCAGCCCCGAGAAAGTGTTTGTCGCAATTGCGCTAGTCATGGACATAGTCCGACGACTGCCTACCTACCTAGAATAAACATCTGCCTTGCAAATGCTACAAATTTCTGTGATATCTGGCATTATTTCATTTCCCTATCAGTAAAATCGCTGTAACTGAAAGACTCATAACCTGCATCAAATTTTTCCTGCAGCCACAACTTAAATGTCTTTTCTTCCACTTAAATACGCTTATGGTTTCTCAGTCACGCTTTCTTGTATTCCCCTCTGTCTTCAACCTTTCGTTTCCACCTTGAGTTAATGCTTTACCGCCATGTCCGGATCCTCCGCTAGACACCATTTTGAAGTTTTGAGTGCAACTTGAAAAAGTCAGGATGACTTTTTCAAGTTTCGATCAGCTACGCGAGCATGCGCAGACCGTGACCGTGTCCCCTTAAAGTTCGGACCACAATGAATCTTTTCAAAACATAACCAGAAATATTTTAGTCTTCTACAATCGTTTCATATGGTCGACCAAATCCGTCGAATGCAAAATATTTAGATGAGGCCGTTCGGCCACCTCATTAACGCAACTAAAGCCTGGTTCTCAAAGGTTGCCATCTCGACCGAGAATACAAACGCCGCAAACGCCACAAACGCCCGCTCCACCGAAATTAACATTCCTTTCCCAATCCTAGCCAATCACATTGTACTTTCCAAATTATGGAAAGTGGACCTTGACCGCAAGGTAAACTGATATTTTCTCAGTCTGCATGAAAAAGTGAGAAAGCTTTCTGACCTCTAATAAATGTAAGATTCAGAGCAGCAAAAGTAAGGTCTTGTCAAATTTTAGAATACTCCGTGCACTGCATAATCTTAGCGAAGGAAATCAAAGAAGGAAACGGTTACTCTGGGCCGTCTAGGGTCACGTTTTAGTCGTGTACGGTTACTCAAGCGTCACGTTTTAGTCGCGTGTGGTTTTTTGTCAGCACAGTTTATTTCGAGCCTGAGTTCAGCCGCTGCTTATGCTAAACTCCATCTGAGCAACAGTGCACGATTTCTTGTGTGAGAGTGTACGCCGATTTGAGTACGCGCTGTGATTGGCCCATTCTTACGTGCCATCTGATTGGTCATATATCTCGGATCCAGGTCTACTCGAGTGTCATGATGTTTGTTTTAAGTCATTTCACGTGTTTCTCACCTCTCACCTCTCAACTAGCTAGACCTGGAGTAGAAACAGTTTTTTATTGATGACTGTTCTCTTATATATGGAAATAATTTGTGTTTTGTCTTCTCGGGAGGACTTTCACCACACTGAAAGATATCTTATCGACGGAAAAGCTAAATTCGATGTAAAATGTGAGTTGGAAAGCCTCTCGATTGCTTACGGACAGAGGAAGTTTATTTGCAAGTCTTGTCGTCAACTATTGATAAAACGAAGATCAGTCATAGATCAACAAGCAAAAGTAGAATCAGAAATACACGCTCTATGTGGCAAACCAGAAAATGAAGCTCTTCAAGGTACACGTAAGAGGACTGCATGTAGCGATGCCAACGAGTTAACGCCGAAGAAGAGCCGCATTGAAGTTAACAATGTTTTAGCGACTTAACGCCGAACCAAGCTCGTCGGTCAATTACAACGCGTGATTTTAACAGCTACCCATCGATTCAGAGTGCAAAAGATTCTCAAAATACGCCCAATCTAACAAAGCTCTCCGTAAACACTAATTAATGTAACAATTCACGTAACATTCCAGAGCAAATCTAAATTAGATTTTTGCAAAATCTTGACATTCCTTCGTGCACCAGCCTTAGTTCAGCCGCCGTTTATTCTTAACTCTCTTATCAAAGACTTCCCGTATCCTGTACGCAGGTTAACGAACACATTTTTTTGCTCTAAAAAAACCTCATTGCCTCCTTTTGCTCCGGCAAAAGACTCTCGATTTCAAAGTACCATTTGACTTCAGAAAACGCTTTTTCCCATGGCTCTTGCTTGAATTCAGCCCCCGACGAGTTGGACGTTATGTTGAATTTGACATGAAACATTAAACTAGAACCTTTGGCCAATTAGCAGTAGAGTTAGAACTACCAATCACCAACGGTCACAAAATCCTAGGCAGGGGGTCTTTACACAAGCTTTTGTGCACTGATGCGCAGATGGTTATTACAGGTAATATTTAACAACTATTCACCAAAGTGGAGGTGGTTAGTGGTGGATATTTACCGAGCCGCGAAGCGGCGAGGTAAATATCCACCGCTAACCACCGACACTGAGGTGAATAGTTGTTTTAGTATATACTAAAACAGTGAGATAATATACACCACCGTCGTTAATTTGAGTGATTTTTTCGCTTGTCACGGATGCAACCGGGACGCCATTTTTTCCCGAGTTTCTCGGAGGTAAATAACATAGGATATTCGGAGTTTGACTAGCCAATCAGAGCGCGCCTTCAACGCTATCCACTGTGTTAGTATATACTAAACCTGGATGTACGCAGGCTATTTCACAACTGTCACTTTCCACGCAAATAAAACAATGGTAAAGGAATGTTGTTTTCGATTGAAACTGTCTATTTTGTGCGAAATAATTTGGTTGAAAAGTAAGAGTAAAAAGGTAAGATAAAATACTACTAAAAGTAAGATAAAATGTAACTCACCCTACTTAGCGTTCATTTTATCAATCCATGTTTTACTAATCCATGTTTTCTACTCCATGTTTTACTAATCCATATTTTACTAATCCATGTTTTACTAATCCATGTTTTACTAATCCATGTTTTACTAATCCATGTTTTACTAATCCATGTTTTACTAATCCATGTTTTACTAATCCATGTCTTACTAATACATGTTTTACTAATCCATGTTCTACTAATCCATGTTTTACTAATCCATATTTTACTAATCCATGTTTTACTAATCCAGTCCATGTTTCACTAATCCAGTCCAGTCGATATTTTACTAGGTGCCAGAATCACATTACCTTAGCTAGCCATTCTTCTTGTGACGGTGTGCCTGGCATACCTGGAATAAACATCGATATTCCTTTCATAAATCAAATGCATATCATATGAAAAAATAAGCTTGTTCCCGCACAGATCTAAACTAAGGACTAGTACTTTCGGGTAACGAGTTCGTACAAAATGTCGTTATTTAATCACTTTCACCAGAGTGTGGTGAGGGTCTCACAACAGAGCGAGGCTCCAAATTAAGTGCGTCCAATATCCCACCCATCCCACCCCAGGGGAGGACATCCATCACACAGTAATCTCGTGTGTGGGAAATTAACGTCTCCTACCCCAACCCTGCAGGAGACGGGACCTCCATTTATTCTTCGCTATCCGAGAGGACTAACCATTTCTTGATGTTATAGAAAGGTAGCAAATTCGTCTCAACATTTTAAGACCCTGAGTGTTGGTCTTTTAAGACCCTGAGTCGAACCCTCGACCTCCCGCACAACAGTCCAGCGCTCTATCCATTGAGCTAACCGGGAGGTTATATTTGTTCGGCTATATATATTTGTTATGTCTATGCATTAAGGACTAAAGACAGCCTACCGTCTTTCATTAAGGTCCAATTGTCGTCCATCTGCATACCAGCTTGATTGAAATACCGACCATCAGTCCACATTCCAGCTTTGTTCATTGTTACCACTGCATCACCTACGAGTGACATATGATAGAATTAAGAGACAGAGACTAACATTTGCCTCGCTCTCAACATGAGGCAACGTAACTCAGTCAGTGGTATTACCCAACAAGCCAAGGATGCACGGGACCGAATACCGTCGATGAGTGAATTTTTTCCACGTTCTTTTCTGCAACTTATTGTAGGCAGCTCAGCTGCAAGCATCATGTCTTTACTTGTATACCATCCGCTGGCCAAAAGAATTATTTATTACTTTTAAGTGTGATCAAAGATAGACTTTTAAAAACACTCCGATTTATTTGCGGTTAGTAATTACTTCTTAGATGGAAAAGTAATATATTTCTAGACATAGCCTGTACGTTTTGGAGCCGAAAATTAATATATTTTAGTAACAACCAAAGACAAATTATATCACTATTTTCTGAAGCACTTCAACGGGCAGAAATCTTTAATCCTCTGATCGGCTAAAGGCGCACTCGAAACTGGTCCAACTTTTCTTTTACTACGGTCCACAGTCCGGATTTTTTTTTCGCGCCACTAGTGCCAAAGCAGGGATATGAAACACGATATTTAATAGAGATTATAAACTGAGCCAGTTTATAATCTCTTGATCCTATATAATGGTGCGTTACTAGTACTTGCCGGCGGAGCCTGTGAACCCGGATATGTATGGACGTCGTTCAAAGTGACCAGCAACATATTCACTCTGAAATAAATAAAGGAGAGAACATGTGTTGCACTACTTGTGTCTGCAAAAGGTGACGTAGTCACAACACAGGCGTAAAGTTGCAAGTTAAATCACTCACCATGTGCTGATCAACAGAGGGGATAATGTACGCCTTTATGCCCTCAGCCTTCATCTTCTCTCGCAGCTGCTTCAGACGATCAGTTGTATTCACTTTGGGCAGAGCTGGGGACGAAGCCTGAAATTGAAAGATAGTCGCAAAGTAAAGCTGCGTTAGTGGATAAATACAGTCGTGTTTTGTATTTTCAGTTAAGCGTTGAAAGAGGGAAACTCAGAAACAACATTGTATTTATCTCGTGTTTACCAAACACGCTTTTCATTCTCGTCAGAGTTAGATAGAAAATAACCAAAATTTTCTCTCGAAGTCTTCCCCTGGGGCGTTAAGCAAAGCTCCCATTCAAACTTGAAAAAAAAGGGGCGGGGGGGGGGTAGACAGGGAGAGCGTTGCATGAGGGAACGGCAGCTAAGGTAACAAGAGATCATTCCACACCACTGACAATAAATAAAAAAATGTCGGGCTGCGCTCTAACCCCCGATGAAGACGGGGTGGTAATATGAAGTATTCCCGTCATCCACTATGTATTCGAATGATTCTCTTCGCTTATCATCAGGAAAAAAGAGCCCCTTTCCTTATAACGATAAAATTATTGAAGATCAAAAGTTAATGAAGGCATGTTACACTTAGCTTACTAATTAAGACTGATAAGCGAAGTCACGGAAACTGTCGTTTGAACACCACCAACGCTAGAAAGAGTTCACAATTTTTTTTTAGATATTTTGCGAGGAACAAATTGCCAAGGTGACCTTCGCAGTTTCCAAATTTTGGCTGTGCATCAAACTAATACACTCCAATCAAAACTTTGCTGAAGGGCCGATACGTTAATCACAAACCTATCTTGCTCTTTGGAGCTAATTACTAGGCAACAAAGAATCGTGCTTTCGCTGCCTTCGGGCTTTCTCTTTTTAATTTTGTTCTTCAGCCCCAGAAAAATACCATAACAAATGGTGCACTAGCTTTACTGGGGGAAGTGTCAGCTTATAGATCACGTATTTCCTGTTATAATTTTACTCAGACAATAAATGCGTCTTCCACAATGTGACAGTCACA
Source organism: Stylophora pistillata (assembly GCF_964205215.1). NCBI lineage: Eukaryota > Metazoa > Cnidaria > Anthozoa > Scleractinia > Pocilloporidae > Stylophora > Stylophora pistillata. Next base: position 24,828,018 of record NC_142521.1, on the reverse strand, counting down.
TCAAAAAAAAAAAAAAAAGAAAAAAAAAAAAAAGAAATACGCAAAATGTTGGCAAATTTTAAACTGGGGTCGCGCTTATCTTCCGCTACCTGTTGACAGATTTAAAAATTGCCAACCGGCCTTAGGATTCACCGTATATTAGAAAACAGATGTATGTTGCAAGTGATTGAAGATCAAATGACCTGTCTATCTGTGTTGTTTTTGTTTGCCCCTCTTTGCCTTCTTTACAGTTCTATTTACATCGTGAAACAATTTCCCAGTTGTTATGTTTGTTTTTTTCCTAAAGGCCTCACATGGTCGCGACAAGCAACTGCTCTGCTGCTGTCAAAATGTGACTCGACGAACAAAAGAGAGGCATGAGTACATTTTAATATATTACATGAATTTACAAAGGACAGAAACACGAACCTCGTAAATAACCTTTGGGCTCCCTATTTCTATTCAAGCGATACTAATGCTAACCAAAGCCTCTTGGCGCACGCATGAAAGAAAGCAACAAATATCTTATCAACTAGTTTTAGTTCTTTCTGAAACCTCCCCTTCACTAAAAAGATACTTTTTTTTTTTTCGAGACACCTTAACCATACCTTCATTGCCACAGTATTGTTTCGATGTAGAACCCAGCGCGGCCGGCGTGCAAAGGAAAGAGATGAGTAGGGAATAATCAGTACGATCGCGACGCACAAACGTTAGGATCTCAACGTTTGCGCGTGGAGCTCGCATTTGAATATCTCTACTTTCTTTATCCCCTTTCCGGCCTTGAAGGTCCGCGTAGGTTACACAAGAATCGCAAATATTCACTCGAATCACACCATGATTCAATCCATTAAAATGCCTCAAGGCTCGAAAATATTACAACATATGACTCTAAAGATCTAAGTGAAGTTCGATTGCATTTTGATCAGACTTTTAACGTCTGGAAAAAAAAAACACTCGAGCGGAAAATTATTGCCACTATAATTGTTCTAACACTGAATGGCTGAGAAGTGAGGGGAGCGGAGTTATACGCGAAGAAAAAAGATCCGCCTAAAATACTTTTAGTTATTGACGAGCGAAGGTTTCTTCTGTCCATGTGAAACACATATATCAAAAACTGAAAATATACGGTCAAACACTCAACGCGCCATACATGCTTGACTATTTTCGCAGCGAGTAACCACTCATAAGTTAATTTTTTTCAGGCTCGAGTGACTCACCTTGTCTTTCTCAGAGATAGTCGCTAATTGCTGCATTCTTATTGCAAATTAAATACAGTTAAGTAGAGTCACTCACCCTTCGGTTCCTGACATGTTCTGATACTCTGCAACGTCCAAGGAAGGCGAAGGACAGAATCACTGTAAACAACAAATTGCATTTCACTTTTTTCACCAAATGTGCTAGTCTGCAACGAGGCTTGTAAATGTTATTTCTGCCTTGAAATGTCATTAGATGTCGAAATTTTTAGTTCACTCACCAAAAGCCAAGCAAAAGAGCCCCTGATAATCCATTGCAGCTTTAGTGCGGGCTGGGGTCTGGAAAGAAAAAGAGACGACGCGTAAGGTAATCCGTATGAAATTTTATGGCGCGCCTTTCCAGTCAATATTCAAACAACCTTAATATACAATACATCCATTACATTTCTTTGTCATATTTTTAATTCCTTTCTTTATATATTTTTTTTTTTGCTTCTTTATTTTCCATTTTCCTTCTATATACTTGAAAATCTCTTCGTGTTAATTCACATATACGTGTTTAGCTCATCTATTTTCTATTTTTTCTCCTCATTTTATATGCGTTCTATATTTTTTATATTTATTCCATATGTTTTTTTTCGTTCCGAGTGGGATTTTTTATTTTCTTTCTAATTAGTATGCAAACGTCATCACATGACCGCTAGCACTATGTTTTTTTCCATTCCGCCATTTTGGCTTTCGGCTACATGGAGGAAGAGCTATCGACTGCTTGTCGTGCGGCCGCGGATGCTTTAGAGATTTTAAGTAATTTGAGACCTGGTTTTACGAGAAATGTAATACCTCGGATGAATTCAACGGCAGTCTCTGTGAGTCAGCCGAACAACGGAGATCGTAAGGTAAACAACGAGGAACTTCAGTCCAACGAACGTGCTATTCAGTCCTCGACGTCGCCAGACTCTAACAGTTCTATCCAAGCTCGGCTTGCTACTCTCTTTCCGACAATTGGTTCGAACCGAGCTAGTGGGAAAAGCACTAGTAGAAGGCCAGCAAGGTCAAAGCAGACCATTAAGGCGACCAAAGGCCGCCCATCCAAGACACTTGTTTACAAGGATCTAGTCCTTATTCCCAGTCCCAAGATCAACAAAGTACCTACACACACAACCCGACTTCAGTTAGAAGAGAGAGAACTTGTCTGCCACGAGTTTCCCTTTGACAAGAGCTGGGACGCACATTCCCTCAAAGCTGCTATATTGAATCGATTTCCAAAGCTTTTGCTATTTGAGTATGTCAAGGTGGGTAAGTTTGTGTAGTGGTATAAGTAAGCTTAAGCATTGTTCTACGTTTAATGCATTAATGATAATATCATTGCTGTTCCGTTTATACATTTGGTGTGGCTGCACTATTTTTAAATACGCATCTATACTATTTTGCCAAAATTTTAACCACATAAGAGGATACCTGCAGTGACGCGAGTAATGGACTTCGAATTTTTTGCAGAATTTGTTGGGTTATTTTAGACTTGCTCTGGTATTGCCCCGCTCCCACCCATTTCTCCTTACTTGTGACATAAGCTTAACTACTCTTTCATTGAATTTGCCCTTGACTTTTGCAAGAAGCGTGCAAGTAATGTGTGTTTTTCTTAACCTAGCCATGCTATGGAAAGCTAATAACACCTAAGCTGGCTGAAGGCATAACTCTGGATGCAGAAAGAGTGACCAGGATGGCTGGTCAAGGAGCTGTTTATGTTAGATCACTGGTCCCTTTGGAATCTGAAGACGAGGGTGAAACCGAAGAGGAGCTAGAGAATTCAGTATTAGATGACAGTCCAAGGTGAACTTTTTCTTCTGAATTTTTGCATTGAACAAAATAAAAGCTGTATAGATTTCTTCTAGCTTTTTTACCTCACTGCAAAGGTAGCTTCCCAATGCAGACGGATAACCTTATATATGATAGACTGGGTTCCCAGCTCATACTAGTAGGCATGATAATGGCTTTTGTTGGAAATATTATCCAGTTTGTATAGGTAATCACATGATTTCAAGTGCAATTTGGAATAAATACGCACAAGTAAATTTTTTCAAAGACTAACAAAATTGCATGAGCCCATAGGGTGAGTGCAATTTGTGGTCTTTGAAAAAATTTGCAAGTGCCTATTTATTCCAAATTGCACGAGAAAATCATGTGATTATCTAGTAATAATATACATGAAAAAATACGAGCTAGTTTCTCATAACTACGAAGAAGAGAAGCACGCGCAACACGTGCAAAAATAATTTATTCAAACCTTGCAAGTGACATTGACCTTGACATTGACCAGTCATTCTAAACAATCAGAATGTCTGGTTTGTTTCTTTCTTTGCACTGAATTAACCCTCTTCTGCACTGAATTAACTCTCTTCTGCACTGAATTAACTGAAAACTGCATTCATCTTAACCAATCAGAACTGAGAAATGTTTTCATGTATATCATTAGTCTCCAAATAGATTTTTGTATTTTTTTTATTTTAATGTTTGTTTATTTATTTGTTGGCTCAGATCTTTATTCAATCGTTTAGCAGGACAGGACATGAATTGATGTGGTATTTTGCAACTCCATGTGATTTTGGATATTTGTACAAAGATGAACCCTTCATAGTCTGTCACATCATCGCCACTTAGTTCACTTTGTTTTTTATGGTTTGTGACAAGTTATTATTTCCTTTTAGTGTTAGTGGACCACAAAGAAGCTCTGTGTTGCTTTCATTTGGGGAAAGTGATGGGAGGCCAGATGCAGCTGTGGTGCCCCACCCCTGCCAGGATGTTGCACAACCTTATTGTGTACCATTTCCAACTGAAGCAGAAACATCACATCAAAATACAGAGTTAAATGATATAGAGACAGCCAGCGACTCTGATATTGTTTATGTATCTGAACATGCACCTGTGTCTGTATCAGTACCTGTATCTCAGCTGCCACCAAAACGTATCATCCAAGTGCACAGGCTAAATATTAAGAAGGATTTGATTGACTTATTCCGAGATCCATTAATTATGAGTCAGGACATAGAGATAATTGTTATTGATGCTAGGGGAGTTGAAGAAGTGGGCAGAGGTGTTGGGTTGCTTAGAGATGTTTTCTCTCTTTTTTGGAAAGAAACATACGATTCCCTTTTTGTTGGAGAAAATGAGCGCGTACCATTTGTAAGACATGACTATCAAAGGGATGAATGGGTTGCTGTTGGCAGAATTTTGGTGAAAGGATCTTTAACCTGTCAATACCTACCAGTCCTTCTGTCTCAAACGTTCCTTGCTTGTCTCTTTTGGGGGGAATCTGCAGTAACTAGTGCTATGCTGACTCAATCCTTTAGAAATTACATTTCAGTAGATGAAAAATGTTTGATTGACAAGTGCCTCGCTGGTGACATGAAGTGGGATGATGAAGATGAAATGTCCCAGCTTTTAGAAGTTTTTAGTAACTATGACTGTCGAATTATGGTAAATTCCGAGAATGTTAGTCAAGTTATTGAAGAAATAGCCCATAAGGAGCTGCTGCAGAAGCCACAGTATATTGCAGACTGCTGGAAGGATATAGTTTCTACACTTCTTCCTAGTTTTCCTGATTTTGCAGCAATTTCCAAAAGGTATGAATTGTTAATACCATCCACAAGCAAAATCCTTAGTTGCCTAGAGGCAAACCCTGAGAGTGATGGGGAAAGGGATAGCCTTAAGTTTCTCAAACGGTATATTAAGGGCCTTGACACGCCTCAGAAATTATCAAAGTTTGTAAGGTTCATCAGTGGGTCTGAGTTAATGCTTTTTGATACAATCCAAGTAAATTTTACCAACTTATCTGGTTTGGGTCGCCGACCAATTGCCCACACTTGTAATACTGTATTGGAGCTATCCTCGACTTATCAGTCATTTCCTGAACTTAGAGAGGAGTTCAGTGCAATACTTGCATCAGATTATTGGGAAATGGATATTGTGTAATATGCCTTGTGACTTAAAGAAGACCATTGTGATGGCAAATGCAAGCTGATTTTAAATAGACTGATAATATCATTTTTGTAGTGAAATTGTGTTTTCTGCCTTGGATAGGTATTTACGGTTTTAAAACATTTAACAACTGTGCACAAATTATTTTCTGGTAAATCATACTGGGAAATCATTAGCTAATGGCTGATTTTAGTTTCAAGCTTGCTATCTGTTCAAGTTGACATTTTCAAGTGAGCGCAGCTGTTTAGAACTATTTTGTTGAGATTCTTATGTATTTTTTTCCTTACTGTTGTAAAGGTTAAGTTGCATTAATTTTGTTGTACTATTCTGATCGATACAATTTAAAGGCAAATAATAAACTTCACACTGTTTGCGTTTTCAATCTGTCACAGTGGTACCTGTTTGATAGATGTTAATTGATCTTAATTCTAGGCCCTATTTTCACTCTCTAACGACGGATTTTAGGTTAGTTGAATGCTGGGAACACCTGTTTTAAAGATTGTTACCACTAAAACGGCCTTATCTCAGCAAAGTTTCTTATATGTTGAACTGATTCCTAAGGATGTCCATGCATCTCAAATATTGAGTTCTACCATGTTCACCATCGTCATTCAAAGGGTGACAGGAGACTTCCAAGATATGCAGTTGTTGTGGTGTCAGCCGAACATCAACAGCTGGTATTGAGACCTGGTAATCGTCGTCGTCTAACGGGATAGGTCCATCTGGATCAAACCCATACAATGGAATTTCATTTGGATGTAGAATACTCTCAACTCCAGAGTATCCAGAGTACATGTTTTCCAAAATCCCAGAGGCAAAAATTTGTAGGGGAGATAATTGATGTTCACTAGAGACAGGGTGATTGTTCCATTGACTAATGAAGTGTTGCAATGCCCTATTTATCCTTGGTATGTAGACAAAGTGCAATGAAAATAAATGTGCTTCATTTAACGGGTCAAGAAGACCCATGTCTTCTATTCCACTAAAGATATTGGCAAAGTGACAAAGGACACCAGTGTAAACATCCTTGTGAGCGCGCTCAACACGGCAGTTGTGGACAGAGCTTCCCGTTATGATACTTCCTCTGTTTAGTCCTCTATTTTCCAACATGTACTTTGCCACTCCAACATTTTCCAGTCCATGATCGCTTCTTACTCTTGAAGGTAAGCCAAACTCTTGTACTCCCTTGATGAAGAGCTCCAACACTGTATCTGCTCGGTTGTTATCAGTTAGGGTGGCATATACAATAACCCTTGAATACCCATCAACACAGCAGTGCACAACAAACCTGTACCTGGTGAGCTTGTGGTTTCCGTCTATGTGCCACAAAGCGTTTGGCGTTGGTACAGAGTACTTCCGACGGTAAACTGGAGTACTCCAGCGAAGTGCTGTCCCAAGCGGGTCTTGTCTACGAAGACAGTAACGAACCCTCCATCGCTGGATTCGAAATCCCCTGGCTCGGAGAGCTCCAAGTAATCTTCGTTGTCCAATGGTTGGAGTAATGCTTCTAATTTCTTTGACAGCGTCTTCAAGCTGAGAATCTGAAAAGAAGTTCTAGTTAACGTTTAATTACAAAGTTTGAAGTATCGTACATCATTGTGCGAGATGGGACTTGGGGGAACCTAAAATATTTTGACCAAGGGTATGGCTTCTAAGATTTATTTTATCCGAGATTATATCATCTTTATCCAAACACATTGATAATAAGCTTAAACCAAATAAGCTACTAGCATAGATAACCTCAGTCTGTAAATTACTGCGTACCTGACAATGCAGTCCAGTTTCCGCTGTCATCATCCAAATTTAATTCCCCTATTCTTCGACGTAAAGTACTCTCACTGATACCTAACAAACTAGCGATTTTTACCCAGGAGAAATGCAGTTCACGTAAGAATTCGATCTGTTCTCTTTCGATGACGATTACTGGTCTTCCTGCACTTATTTGTCTCGTGGTAGGACAAGCGAATGAATTTGATATCGTTGCTTCAACGGAATTTCTTTCCTCGTACTTTGTCATTGCACGAAAAACAAAGCGTACTTTTGTCAAAACAGCTTCCATTATTGTCTTGAAATCTTGAAGGACAGAGTCCTCACTTTGCCATACACTATGCAACAGCAACTGTAAAGTTAAAATTGCATCTTCCAGACGCACGTTAGCTTGTTCAAAGTAATCAACGGAGACATCTTGTGTGTTCAAATTCTTAATACCAATCAACAGGGTACGAAGAGACTCTACGAAGTTGTAAAGGCCTCTCTCGTTGCCATCTCTTAAAGTTTCATCCGCCATTTTGCTTTTGAAATTACCGGAAAAGTGCTAGCGGTCATGTGATGACGTTTGCATACTAATTAGAAAGAAAATAAAAAATCCCACTCAGAACGAAAAAAAAACATATGGAATAAATATAAAAAATATAGAACGCATATAAAATGAAGAGAAAAATAGAAACTAGATGAGCTAAACACGTATATGTGAATTGATGCGAAGAGATTTTCAAGTATATAGAAGGAAAATGGAAAATAAAGAAGCAAAATAAAAAATATACAGAAAGGAAATAAAAAATATGACAAAGAAATGTAATGGATGTATTGTATACTAAGGTTGTTTGAATATTGACTGGAAAGGCGCGCCATAAAATTTAAGTCCCCTAGAAATTAGATACTTTGTGTATTTTTCAAAGACACGCTTCAATGAGCCTCGTTCCCAGGTTCCGTCTTCGATCGACTTCAGACTCAGCAGGTATGCGATTTTGCGAATAAATGAGTCATAATTAATCTCGTCAAATAAGGAACATAAGCTACGTGTCACATGTGCTCAATGTTAACTTTATTTTGTAGCTTATGTCGCTTAATTGGAATGGGTTAAACCTTCGCCTGTGTTTGGTATGATCAAAATCAATTTTGTTGGTAAAATTAAAATGAATGCAGTCTTTGCGGCGACCAAAATCTAAATTCTCAAGTTCAAGGTGCGTGGCTCTGAGGAGAAAGAAGGGTTTTCAGCTGGGGGGAGTCCTACAAGGCTTGCAGGGTCTTCTTCGTTTGCTTTATAACATTACGACTTTGTTACGGATTCAAGATTTCACTGCATGTGTGTGAAAACTGAAACATTTCTGATGGAGAGAGCAATCAATTCATAAATTTCAAGTTTATCGCGATTACTCCCGAGAAAAAGGAAAAGAGCTGATTTTGAAAAATCAAGTTGTACCACTAAGCCACAAATGACACTTTTAGGGCGGCGAATAAGTCAAAGGCATCATCTTTCTCATGCATCACGCTACTCTCCCGGTTTCAACATTGAGGGCGTGACCGGCACACACGAGTTACAGGTTTGTGTGTGTATATCACAGGCAGCCCAAGCTCACTACTAGAAAAGCGGACGTCACTCTTACCGTGTTGCGCAACGTTTTATATTTATAAAGGTTTGTATGGGATGTTCAATTTCGATGTTGATTGGTCGATCAAAACAATGCGGTCTTGACAAAACCTCTCGAGGGGACCAGGGGAGCTAACTGGTTTGTTTGTCGACTGCAGGCCGCTGGCTACCCTCGCCGGGCTTATTTATGTTACCCAACACACTGTGCGATCGGCGAACGGGCCCAAAAATGTTTCAACCAGCCAAATTCGAAGTTGGAAAGCCGATCGATCTGTAGACAAAAGCATCGCTAGTGAAAGATCTGTGGGAGGAATTGGGAATCGAGTGAATAGAAATGCAACTGCAACATCTCTTCTTTGATTTTCTGGAGGAATCGAGACTGGTGGTAATTTTTTGGCGGAATTATTTGCTTCGGGCGACGGACACTTCTAAAATAGGTTTCCGGCCTTGTCTTTCATCTAGCAGTTGAACACCAACATAGCGCTAACTCGCCGAAAACGCTTCAAAATAGCCTGAGACGCTAGGAATCAACAATGAAAACAATAAGGCAATAAGGTAAGCCCATTTTATTCACTCGATTCCCAATTCCTCCCACAGATCTTTCACTAGCGATGCTTTTATCTACAGATCGATCGGCTTTCCAATTTCGAATTTGGCTGGTTGAAACATTTTTGGGCCCGTTCGCCGATCGCACAGTGTGTTGGGTAACATAAATAAGCCCGGCGAGGGTAGCCAGCGGCCTGCAGTCGACAAACAAACCAGTTAGCTACCCTGGTCCCCTCGAGAGGTTTTGTCAAGACCGCATTGTTTTGATCGACCAATCAACATCGAAATTGAACATCCCATACAAACCTTTATAAATATAAAACGTTGCGCAACACGGTAAGAGTGACGTCCGCTTTTCTAGTAGTGAGCTTGGGCTGTCTGTGGACAGACGTGTTCGGCCTTGTCTTCTCTTTAAGAAGAGAAAACCAGGATTAAAAGAAAAACGATTAAATCAAGTGAAATCGGTAAAATAACGACACCAGGAGCAAGCAACACACGTATGGAATAAGGTAAGCCATTTTTATTTAATATTTTCACTTTTAACTATCTCTATGGCTATCTTGTAGAAAATCCCATACAAATCCTTATAAATCGATATGCTTGTGTTCTTTGTGTGGTTCTCAAAGAGAGCTTGGGCCGCCTGTGTGTGTCGATATACTTGTGTTCTTTGTGTGGTTCTCAAAGAGAGCTTGGGCCGCCTGTGTGTGTATGTATGTGTGTGTGTGGGGAGGAGGGGACAGGGGGGTCGCCGTCTCCCGCTTCCCGTGCCACGTTCTCCCGTCTCTCGTACTTGTGTGCCCCCTTGCCTCCGACTCCCGCCCTCCATTGTGTTGCTCCCGTCTTAAGGTTAATCAAGAGGATCAGAAACCCGGGTTTAACTTTCAAACAGAGCTAAAAGGTAATATTCTTGTTCATTTCGGCTGGCCTTTGTTTTGGCTGGGGATCATTAGTTCCCGATGAAAGCTACTACTGGTCAGTTTATTAAACTAAGTTTCGCTAACCGGGGTATCACAGTTTGATCGTCGCTTCTGACATCTCGTCATAGAGACGAAAGTCTCAGCTCAATATGTGATGTAATAGCTATTGCCAAATCAAAATCAAATGAAAAAATTAAGAGGTAGACGTAACGTTTAGAGTTTGCTTCTTCTGTATTCGTGCTTGCTTTCCCTTTTTGACGTAAGTAGGACTAAGTATTCGTAGTTAGTACATCAATCAGTTGAACCGTTTGCATTTTGAGCGTTCAGTTTAATTGCTAGTGAAGCATGATTGAACAGTCTTGTTCGACCGATTATCAGATTTGTTCGAAGGGTTGAAATCTTCTTTTAACCTTTGCGGTTAGAAAACGTCTTCCATGAGCCGGGGAGGCCGCACTGACCTCTTCCTACTCCAAATTTTGGTTAGAGCCTCTTCTTCCTCCGAGTCAAGATAACATTCTTGGTTTTCTTCAGTTTCATTTGTTTCTAAGTCACATTCCCCTCGGCAGTCTGAAAGGTTCTGCCAAAATCTTTCTTTAGTTAGCTCTAAACGACCGTTGAATAATCGTATCGAATCTTCACTAATTTCACAAATAACGTCACTTTTCTTGCATTTTGCTTCTTCGCTAGATGTTTCGAAGAGAAAACAGCTCTCATCTATTATGACATATGTAGTACCAAAGAAATCTTTTGCGTCTATCGCACGTGAAATGGAGATAGAGAAAAACTTGGATTTGCATTTGATTGCGTAAATTCTAGTATGTGATGACTGATACGTCTTGTGATCATACCCAAGCAAGGGTACGGGCTCTACATCGCTTCTATAGTTAGTACTTAATGGATGCACCGGTGTATCTGCCTCCTTTTCAGAACTCACAGCCTTAAAAAGCTCCTGTATTGATGTAAGAGCTTGTTCCTCGGTGCTGTCGTGTCCATCCACTGAGGTGTACATATAGAAGAGGAGAGTGCCAGCTTTGTTTTTCGTGAAAGAATTTCGCACGGACTGTTGCCTGACCCCTCGTTCAAAATCATTCCTCCAATCGTTAAGGCGTTTGATGTTCTCTTTATTCAGGAACGTAGTTGGCTCTCGTTGCACCGGAAGTAAGTCTTCGTACGTGATTGAAAACTGTGATGGTAGCTCATAGTGTTATTTCTCCCGAGTGAAGCAAATGTAACCAGGCCAAGCAATTCTCTTTAAGGTCTCATCTGCTCCCTCAACGAAATTCATCGCACAATCCAGCACAGTAGGTGTCTGTCACCTGTCGCATTTCACTGTTGAAATACTCGTTAACGAGTGTAATAGAAATGTTCTTACATCAACAACTTCGAGCAGATGAGGACATTCTTTACTTAATCGCGTTCGGAGGCGATGGAGAAAGTTCTTGATGAAAGTTTCTGAGGCGACTGTCTTCTCAGCTGGGGTTCCCTGCGTCGAAAAGTGGACCACTCCGCACTCTCCGGCGCGCTCACTGAAACGGCATTCCTTTGAAACAAGTTTGCACCACGAGGCAAACTCTTTAGTAATTTGGGAGGTGCAGTGATAAGGAGCGAGCTCCCAAAAAGGTCTTCCATGAACGGATTTTTCGTGGCCACAACGGAAAATACTAAGACCGATTAATATGGTCTTTGACGACATTTGTCACAATTGACCTGAATGACCCTGAATCACTTTCTTTGTTGGAGATTTTCGACAGCTACAACTTACCAGACACTGTACATGTCATGCTATCTCATGACCAATGACGTAATCAATTTGAAGGGATTCACAAATTTACCGGAAGTAATGCTGTTTTTCCAGCCCAGGTACAAATTTACGCTTTCTTGCCTCCAAAAATGTTTTTAAGCATTGGTAGATGTTAACTGGAAATTTCAAAACCTTGCTAGGTAAGTGTTTACGACTGAGTAATACCCAGTAGTAAACAACAAACTATCGCCTTATTTATTTCTGCTCCCGGTTCTCGCCTTCATGTAGATACCGCTTCCCTCCCTCTCCTGCCCCTTGTTCTCTCGCTTCCCTCCCTCTCCCATCCCTTATTCTCCAGGGTTCCCGCCCCCCTCTACAGGTTCGGAAACAAAAAGAGGATAAAGCCTTTCAAAGCCAAATTCTGAAAACGTCATGTCCTGGTGTCAGTTTGAGAAACAACCTTTAAAATTTTCACCTTTTTTCAAGAAGAGTATAAATTATGAAGCTTGTTGAAGATTTTAAGGAATTTGAGGGGTGTCGTGTGGAGCCCGAGTGAACTTGAATTCACGTGATTTTCCGTCGATGCTTTCAAACCCGATCTGGTTTAAGAACACAGTTGTTCATTCCGTACCGAATTGTAGACAAAAATTGTGTATATTGAACTTATATCAACCGGCTCTGAGATCAACTTCTAACTTATTAAGATACGAGGTTTAAATTAGATTTAAGAGCAAGTCTACGTATCTCACGCTACGATACCAGACACCGTCAAGCTTAAACCCTGTTCAAGGCCTCCAGTTCAGAAGAACGCCTTTTTTTATACACTGAACGTTAAAACTGTATACCCTGTTAATGTACTCAATACCCTGAAAACCACACCCTGCCAAGAGGCACATTACCTTTCAGGCCAAATAACGTAATGACTCCATGCAGGTATAGAGCAAGTTTAGTCACTTTTCACGTTGTCCAAGTTGACACAAGATATTTTCAGTTTCAATTTAGGGCTGGATATAAACGAATACTCTCAGAGTGTTTTGGTGTGCTTTTTTAATTTTATAAACTTACTTATCATTCGTCTTACAACTGTTATTTTTCAACGATGATAAAAGAAATTTCCGACACGCATCCCCGACCATTTCATATGTAATTCCTCTTGAATATGCCACAAGTATCGAATCATTCAGTTTTCTGTTAAAATAACCAAACAAGTTATCAACCACATAAGCGTAAGAACAAACGTATTTTGTTGGCTTTTTCGATGCAGTTTTGCTTTCTTTTGATGTCTATACGAATTAACCTCTGCATAAAAATTCAACCAAAAAAAGACATGAAAATTATGTTTTACATATAGAGGAACACCACTCACGGGCACCTCACTCTAACAGTCAAATGTTTTCCTAGTCTGGACAGAAGATCCACACATTCTATCTCGTTTGACCCTCTCTCAACATGCTGGAAATGGACACGACAGCATGTTTCAGATAATAAAATGACCTTTTGTCCAGGGCCATCTTTTAAGTGAAAGATAAAACGCGCCACAAGCAGAGTGTCTCGCTTAACTTGACAGCTCTACCCTGCTCGCAAGAAAAAGCCTGACTGACAGACAGAATCGGTCCTATACTTTGTGCTTCCAACCAGCAGGAATCCAATCCACCAAATCAACCTCTAGCCATTGCTATACCAGGTACTGGACACCATATCTTCCAGACTATGCTCAACAACTTGAATGACCACACATTTCTTCTCAGCTGTGGGTAAATTGCTATCTCTTAACAACAGCAAAACTGTGTCCTCCTCCACATCCGATCAAAGAGCTGATATAATCATGCAGCTCATAAACCACACTCGGTTGATGAATATTTCTAGTTTCACTCTCTCTTCCACAAATTCCATGTTCATTCCAACCCCAAGTCCTGATTGAACCAGAATCTGACAACAGAAGAATTAAATGTTTGTACCCAAATTAAGACAATTCAATTTTTGGTCTGTGAATCATATCATTGATACCAATACAGTACCAAAGATTACATACTATGCCTCCCCACAAAATCAGTCATAATAATCAAGTCCATTAGTAATCAAGTCCCCTCTAGAAATACTAGGTACGCTAAATTTAATTTAGTTTGTCTTAAGTAAATACGCGAGACAGAAGGTGGAAAGTCTTTCTTAATCAGAGCTTGCAGACTATGAAATAAATTATCTTTAGAATTAAGACGTAAAAATTCTCTTCCTGCATTTAAGAAGTCCTTTAAATGTAACTTTTAAAGAACTGTGTAGTCTAAATCATTTTACTATTTAGCTTAACATTTACTCTTATTTTCAATTGAGGGCCACAAGTTCATTAGCTTTTAGCTATTTAGCGCTACCCTCTATAAATAAAGTGTTTACTTACTCACTCACTCACTCACTCACTCACTCACTCACTCACTCACTCACTCACTCACTCACTCACTCACTCACTCACTCACTCACTCACTCACTCACTCACTCACTCACTCACTCACTCACTCACTCACTCACTCACTCACTCACTCACTCACTCACTCACTCACTCACTCACTCACTCACTCACTCACTCACTTACTTACTAGTGGATCACATAACAATGATTTGAAAGTCAGGTAATACCACTCTCTCCAAAGAAAGAATTTATCCTTAGTATCCAGGTAGTGTAACTTTTTTTTATTTAAAACTGGATCATTGGATAATGCAATTCAAGACTTTTTATTGGCTTAGCCATTATGGTATATCAGCCAATATACCATAATCTACAAATATGGTAAGCGTACGTGCCAGCTTAAAATCAAAAGGGAGCTAAAAAATCCAGTTTCTTCTTACAAAATAATAATTTCTTGGGGTAGTTTTTAATAAAACAATTATTCCACTCGCGCTTGTTGGATATGAGATGATTATAGCCAACTCGGCACTACGCGCCTCGTTGGCTATCTATCATCTCATATCCAACACGCGCTCGTGGAATAACTGTTAATTATAACTAGAGCCAGACTTTGACAACTTTGCCTCAGTCAGAAAAAATGTAGAGATATTATATTAGTTTGTTACTGACCTAACAGAGCCATGTTGTGTTCAGCACCACACAAAACCTAAAAGTAACATATTTACCATATAGGGCAATCAGGACACTCACAGTTGTTACAGTAGAGCTTTGTATTCTTCTGACTTAGAAACCATAAATGCATAATTCACACTTTTTAAAGGTTAGTAAACCTATCTTCTATTTTTCTGTTTATCTGTCTGCCTTTGTCCTAATGTAAATACACTTAACTTTTGCTCTCAAAGAGAGAATAAGGCCATTTTGTCACCCTTTAAATTGTGAGCCTTTGTTGGATACAGCAATTTAAGTACTTCATTTTGCTATATACTGGTTGAGAATCTATGAAAAACTATAATTTTGAAGGTTGTTTGTCAACCAATAAAAATGCATACCTGATTAGCTCCTCTGACAAGCACAACCTCTGCTGGTTCACTACAAAAGCTGAGTTGTACAACCTCATCACCCAAACCTAACTGACCATAGTCAGCACGGCCCCATGAAAACACTCTGACATCTTCTGTTGGAAGACACATCAAATTAGTGGAGCTTGTATGCATTAACTACACAAATGGAGCATCAAATGTTAGGAAAGTATCGTACAACCGCGAAGCTGAGAAATTTGAAGGAATGATAATGAATGGCTTACCATTCCCATACAGCTGACTAACATGTGAGATTGTCACACTATGTAGACGCTCCCATTGACAACTAACTAGCTTTCAATCAATGCTGTTTGAAAAATGGTGCATCTGTCCTGCACTTAGTTTTCTATTCTGATGTTCAAAAATTGGATCAAAATCAGATGGTATTGCTTTGAAAAATTCTGATTGAAATTTTTGTTATCAGGCTTTCCCAACAATATACTAAGTACAATATTAATACAATAATCAAATTTTATTAATGGTCTTAGGATACAAAATTTCTTATCACCAACACCACTCTACTTATACATTTCCTGTTAGATATTTATCATCTCATATCTGATGTTCCCTTTTAAAATAATACTTGCCAAATATTTTCCTTCAGAGGATGGCAATGTTACCTGTGACAGCCAGCAGGTGGCTCCAACCTGTGTGGACTTGGGTTACAGTAACACTTGATAATAATCCACCAATCAGCTGTGGTGTCATAAACATTTGATGCTCAGTTGATTGGGCATCTGGGGGTCTGCCACACTGTCCATGTTGATTTGAGCCCCAACAAAAAACTTGACCTGAAGCTAAGCAAATTCAAGTTGACTTGAATTTGGAGTCAGATTTACTATCATCACTCTCTCACAAACCATCCTCACTCACAACATGTCAACTCATGGTAGTTGAGCTGAAACAATACCTTTGGGAAAAGAGGGAAGCTACAGATATGGTAAGACCCAATATTATTTTACCTCCACCAATAGAGAAATCTCTCTAATAACACCTTCCCAGAGAGCACCAGTTTGCCACTCTCTGTTAAATTATTTTGTACATATTGGCATGCATGTCAATAAGAAGAAAAGAACTAACTAAAAAAATGGTCAAAACACTGTTATGAACATTGGTTTGGATGAGATTTTAACAAAGAGACCACCAGGATAATTTGATTGAAAAAGAGTATTTATAAAATAGATAGATTCTTACTTGTTAATGCTGCTGAATGGTATGCTCCTGCCACAACCTCAGTTATCTGCTGACCATCTGAGAACAGAACTATAGGCAATTGTGGAAAATCCATCAATACTACGGTGCTGATATATGGAGATTTCATAATGATGCAGCACAAGCAAAATTACCATGACAGGCAAAACAAATACACTAACCCTGTTGAGGAGTTGAACAATTGCCATCAGTTTTTCCCATGCCAAGCTGTCCCTTCTTATTTGCTCCCCAAGACCACACAGATCCATCAGCTTACATGAAAGATAAACATTACAAATTAGAAGATGTCAACAGTGCATGAAATTGTATGGACTTTGCACTGAACCCTTTGTTATGAACATCTAAGTTACCAACTATGCCACTTTTTTCTCCAAACTTTTTTTTTCTCAAACCCCTGCTGCCTCAACCAATTTTTCATTGTCCCAAGTATTCAAGATCATGAGGTCTACACTGTAAATGTCACATTTATATTTCGGGCTCTGTTAGCTGCTCAGTACATTTAAATGTACATGAAGTGACACATCTACAATACTATGTTTATGCAAATTAAAGTCTTAACACAAGTATCACTTGTTATTATATACATACTGAGATTTAGACACGGAAAAGCCGCAGATTAAATTTTCGTTCGCAAACCGATGTAAACCAATCAAATGTCACGTATTGCTTTTCCCACATGTGAGAAAAGCGATACGTCCAATCAGGAGCTGCATATCATGTTTTTTCACATGTGAGCCGTGCGGCAAGTTGAAGTTTTCATTCAAGGCTGGTTGGCACGGTTTTGTACACCGCACAAGCCATCGCTTTGCAAATAGTTTTTATTCGCATTTCTTCCATCGCTAATATTGAAAGTTCCTGTCATGGCGAAAGCCATGAGTGAAAAGCGTTTCATTATCCACGATTCATAACTTTTGGATTTTACACACCGCATTTTGTACACCGCACAAGCCATCGCTTTGCAAATAGTTTATATTTGCATTTCTTCCATTGTTAATACTGAAAGTTCCTGTCTCGGCAAAAGCCATGAGCGAAAAGCATTTCGTTATCCATGATTCATAACTTTTGGATTCATAACTTTTGGATTTTATTTGAGCTCTTTCCCTTTTTACAAAGCTGCTTTCTTTCAGTGATTGTTGTTCGACCACATTTGTTTAAATAAAGCTTGTCATAATTTAAGGAGGGTGTTCAATCTCAGTGTGTATATAACAAACATAATACCACATGGAAAGTGCTTTGCACAGCGTTTACACACTCGTTGTTTTGTATCAGAAATCTCACTCGTTCACTTTGCTCACTTGTTCGATTTCTGACACGCCACAACTTGTGTGTAAACACCGTGCACTTTCCATGAAGTATTCTATATTTACAACCCTATACTCCCCTTCCAGCTACTTTACCCTTCCTTGCACATTGTCTAGGGGATTCTGTTATATCAGAATGATATCCCCAAAGCTAATAATTTTGTCTCTCTTTACATATTTACCGGAGCATGGTTTTCTTTTGAAGTTTTATCTGACTCACCCAATGTAATTAAAGAATGCCTTAGTCCTGCTGTTATACTGATAACTTGTTCATTTGTGAAATACTACTAGAGAGTAGATAAAGAAGCCAAATAAATAAAAATTCCTAATATACACTTAAATAAGTGATGGTGTGGCTGACTGAAAACAAAAAATTAGAAATGGAAACTTCATTTTTTAAAACAACAAGGCTGGATGAAGAGGCCAGATGGGTGGGACTCAAAATCAACAAAGAAAAGACAAAAGCGATGAAGATCAATACAAAGAACCAAGAAAAGATCATAATCAATGGACAGGATATTGAAGATGATGATGAGTTCGTGTACTTAGGGGCCAAAGTTTGCAGAGAGGGTGGTGGTATCACTGAGGACTTGAAGAACAGGTTATCAAAAGTCAGAGGTGCCTTTAACAAACTAAAGAAGATCTGGATCTCTAATAACATCTTGAGGAAAACAAAACTGAGGCTGTATAAAACTCTAGTAGTGCCAGTGTTACTCTATGGATCTGATACATGGAAGACAAACAAAGGAGATGATAAAGCAGTGAATGTATTTCATAATAGGTGCCAACGAAGGATCCTCCGAATCTGATGGCAAGACCATGTCAGCAACAAAGAGCTACTGGAAAGGGCAGGCACAAAGCCACTGAGTGTGGAAGTGATGTCTCGTAGATGGAAAATGATTGGTCATATTCTTAGGAAAGATCGTAATAATGATTGCCATGTTGCTATGAGCTGGGCGCCAGAAGGTAAAAGGAGAAGGGGAAGACCAAAAACCACTTGGAGACGTACAGTAGAGAAAGAAAGGCAAGAGGCAGGTTGGAGGTCGTGGGAGGAGGTGCAGACAGCAGCAACCAATCGAGAGGAGTGGAAAGCTCTGTTAAGGCCCCATGTGCCACAAGGCATGAAAAGGATTGATGATGAATATACATGGATTATATTGAATAAGTGATGGTGTGGCTGACTGAAAACAAAAAATTAGAAAAAGAAACTTCATTTTTTGCTGTGCTCATGGATGTTAAAAACAATTTGTGAAAAGCATAGAGACAATAGATACAACTCTTCCCAAAGAGTGAAGGTAAATATTAAAAATAAAGAGGAACAATTATGGATACCTGAGATTTGGCAGGAGTGGTCAAATGACCACCAAATCTTCCTGTCCCTAGCTGTCCAAATGCATTTGAGCCCCAAACAAACAAACCAGCCTCTGAAAAAATGATTTGAGTGACAATAAAAGTAGAATTTAAACTGAATGAAAGGATGAGTGTGTAGCTGTGAGAAAAGCGGTCCTGTTTTCTACACATTGATGCTTTCAGTAACCTTTGGCGGTCATCTTTGGAAGTATTAAGGAAAGTTCAGAAGTCCTCATTATACAACCAGTAATTTTTGGAAGTACAGAATATTCCACAAATTTAGGTAATACAGATGTGGATATCACAAGCACTTGACTTGAGAAAGATGAATGTAGAGTGTCTCAAGATATACACTGTACTTGAGTAACAAGAAATTATGCACAAAAAATATTTCAAATTCTATAAATACTTCAGTAACATGTAATTAATAAGGAATAACAGATGTGGATATTACAAGGATTTGAATTGAGAAAGGTGACAATAGTGTTTCAACAAATACATTCTACTTGAGTGAAAAGAATAAATAATACAAAATTATTTCAAATACTAGAAACATTTCTGATCAACAACATGTGACTAAATTTGTAATGCACAAACAATAATTGTTCATCAAATAGAAAAAGAGTAGCTTTTGTTGTTTCTGATTCATCAAGCTCAATAAGTTACTTGTGATTAAAGCTGTATAACTTAAAGCAAATTTAAAACTGAGTGTTACCAGTGACAGCTAAGGTGTGATTCCATCCACATGAAACTGTTTTGACACAACCGAGACCTTGAACATGACACAAAACTTGTCTATTCTCTGTATCACCAAGTCCCAGCTGACCTTTGTTATTCCAACCACACATAAACAGCTCACGGTTGTCTGGATATTATTTCAAAAAAAGTTATTGGATGAGATTACGGTAGGCAAAATGTTAATTTTGCAATGTTCTAGGGCTGACAAAGTTGACTTGTTGATTTAACATCCAAACTTATTTTAGCGCATCAGATCCTCACAGCTTAGGGGATGGATATGATATGGAGAACTGTGGACACAAATATGCATGAGCAAAGAGCAGTTAAAATATATATAATTTATGGTACAAGAGTAGTGGACCTTTACTTTTAGGCAGTCATTGGCTGGAAACACGATGGGCTTTCCCCCAACGAGAGAGAAAATTGCATCTGAAAAATTGATGAAAAATTGCACGTATGTAACCTGTGATAATTGCTGTATGTCCTCCACCTCCATCTATCGCCACTACAACAAAGTTTTCTGGGTAGCAACTTGCATCAACGTTTTCAGGAAGTGAGACATCCTTCTTGTGGCCACAACAGAGTTGTCTGTAGCTGTTTGCCCCCTAAAAATCACGATGCAAAAAATCCTGCTTGTGAGTCACTCTTTGTAATTAAATCTGAGCTCAAGTATGCCTTTCTTACCCACGAAAACAGTTCACTTTTTACTGCTTTCTCTAAAGAAGTCCCGTACTCCGCCATCTTTGTTTCGGCAAATAGGTGGTGTAACGGCTCTTAATTGTCTAAACCCGGCATAAGAAACTAAAAGGGGCTAGGGATAGGAAGGAATGCAAGAGGAATGTTCACCCATCCACATCAATTTCAAGCCTCCAATAGAAACAGCTCGTTCAATTTTACAAATACTTGAAAAGATGATTCTCTTTACACAGATACCTCCCAAATGAATTGCAAATCAAGACAAGAATTTCCAAAGCCAACATGCACATGTCACTGATGTGCTTTCAGGCAAGATGAGACAACCATGACAGAAAAAAATTGATTGAGCAAATGTTCAGTGGGAATACTAAGGGATAAATTCTTTAACCTATAGGGGTTACAAGTAATCTTCCCTTCAATCTGCTTTCTTTGGAGTGGAGACTGCATGATGAAGACAAGTCACCAGTCACTACTTTGCATTCCACCTTCATAAGACATAACATAAAAGATGCCTTCAAGACTTTATCTCAAGCAAAAGGAAGCTTATGTTGCTTCAAACCCGATAATTTTCCATGTACTGAAGTTACAATATATATATATCAATTTAGAAATACGCAGGGCCATTAACACTGAGAATGCTCTTCTATCCAATTGCACTACAGTATCTGGCTATTAATAACTCTTGAGTACTTGCAAAACAAGCAAAGAAATTGTTACTCAGGTGGTTCAAGGTTGTTAATTGCCTGCTGTCAAGATATAGGACCAAACAACCACTTATTTGGGATTAATAAATTTTATTACAAGCAGTAACTCTTACAAAATGATTTTTAACCTCACATCATTTAATTTTAAATTCAGACTGAACAATAGGAGTGAATAATAATTATGTAAGTTCAAGTGAGGATTGCAAAAGAAAATATCCAAAGACTGAGACTGGATTTCCTTCTGCCTCCATAGTAGTGTGTTTGGCATGTCCTTTATGTTCCCACTGTAAGATAAGGAATAACTACATGTAAAAAGGGTAGCCCCAAATATTTGTTATATTCTTTTAACACATCTGAATCAGAAAAAGCAGCAAAACAAAAAAAACCTAGAGCAGTTATTCTCCATTAAACCAAAGAATTGTCAACAATAACAACTTAATCAGTAAAGAAACCTTACACAATTAATTTGGTAAGATACAAAACAACAAAGCAGCAACAATAAAAGCAAAAAGAGAATAGCACAAATCCTTGTTCAAATCACAAGTCAATTTCTGATTTGAACTCATCCTTGAAGAGCCCCTGGGGACATTGTCTTACAAGACTAGTTCCAAACGGTCCCAGTCATTCTGCCATCTGATTGGTGCCAGAAAATCTTTGTGTTTTTCTGCCCAATCAGAGTGAAGTGTGCTCTGGAGTCCTTTCGTGTGTTGTAACACAGACAATTAACAATTATTCCACGAGCGCGCGTTGGATATGAGATGATAGATAGCCAGCGAGGTGCGTAGCGCTGAGTTGGCTATAATCATCTCATATCCAACAAGCGCGAGTGGAATAATTGTTTTATAAAAAACGTTGAATTAAATTATTAAATTTTATTAAATTTTTAGCTCCCTTTTAATTTTAAGCTGACACGTCCACTTACTATATTTGTAGATTATGGTATATTGGCTGATATACCATAATGGCTAAGCCGATAAAAAGTCTTGAATTGCATTATCCAATGATCTAGTTTTTAATAAATACTAATAGCTCAGTTGGTCGCTATGTTTGTTGGGGCCGTGCGACAGAGATTTGCTTGAGGTGAAAATTTCAGTCTCAGCACACAATGTAAGAGAAATCGATCAGATTGTCCGCGAAAATCTTACCGGAAATTATACTGAATACTTTCGTAGGTATCACTAGAGAACGTGTTTTAAAGTTTGCGAGGTTTGTATACAACACGATGGTTGCAGTCATTGATATGTCGCTTTAAACGTTAAATGAGATTTAAGCTTCAATCTTTTCTAGATTTTTTGCATAATTTGCTGTGACTGAAAATTTGCCAATCCCGTGAAGTTATTTCATCGCACAGGCAGGTGTGTCGAGCAACTGGTACTTGCGCAACTTTCTGTGCGTGCCAAAATCTAATCTCATCTTCACCTGAAAAAAAAAAAAAAAAAAAAAAAAAAAAGCAAAGCATGGAAACTTTTGCTTATTAGATGTGGGTAGATGACCCTGTACTATTAAGCTGACGTTTGCCATAAAGCAAACCCGCCCTTTCCATCCATTATCTCAAGCGAGGCCAGAAAGGCTAATTTAAATTCAAACAAAAGAATATTAATCCGGCAGCCATTTATGAAAGTGGTCAAGGGGACTAGAAGAAAATCCGTTGCCTTCCTAGCTCAAGAATTTCAACACTCTAGGTAGCAGTTGAAAGATTAAACTCTTTCCAAACCCCTTCCGTGACTGCCCGAAAAAATCTCTCCGTCCCACGATATTCTCGTAAATAAGTTTTTGTTCAGATTTTAATTAGCTACCCGGAAACACAGCTAAGCTTTCTCTAAGCGCTTGCTGGAGGTCGTCCACAAACTTAAGCCGTATTGTGAACGACTTTACTACAAAGCGAAGATTAGATTTTGTCGCGCAAAGAAAGCAGAAAGCTAGGTAGGCAAAAGCGCCAGTTGCTCGACATACCTGCGTGGCCCGTGCGATGAAATAACTTTACGGGATTGGCAAAGTTTCAGTCACAGCAAATTACCCAAAAAATCTAGAAAAGATTAAAGCTTAAATCTCGTTTAACATTTAAAGTGACATATCAATGACTGCAACCATCGTGTTGTATACAAACCTCACAAACTTTAAAACACATTCCCTAGTGATACCTACGAAAGTATTCAGAAAAATTTCCGGTAAGATTTTCGTGGACAATCTGATCGATTTCTCTTACATTGTGTGCTGAGACTGAAACTTTTCACCTCAAGCAAATCTCCGTCGCATGGCCTTATCAAATACAGCGAGCAACTGAGCTATTCCTATTTGTCCGTGTTACAACACACGAAAGGCCTCCAAAGTACACTTCACTCTGATTGGGCAGAAAAACACAAAGATTTTCTGGCACCAATCGGATGGCAGAGTGACTGCAACCGTTTGGAACTGGTCTTGTAAGACAATGTCCCCAGGGGCTCTTCATGCCCTAACTTGAAACCGACCTACAGCCCCTGGGTCTCCGAGGATGATTTGAACTATGATCAGTGCCTTTTCAAAATGAATACAGCTATTGTAACGTGTTCACTAAGACAGACAGTGAAACACCAGAGACTCTAAACACAACATTTAATCTTGTAAGCTGAGTGCACATCAAGCGAAGCAGACAAATACATCCGGGAACTCAGATGCAAGGTAAACTGTATAAATTAACTCAACATACATAAATTAACATCTTTACAGCTATCTAGTTCAATACTCAAATAATAAATCCATTATTGCAGTCTTGAAATTACTAGTGGGTTCAATATTCAAATAATAAATTCATTATATAATCTTAACTAGTGTGTAAATGACATAAGACATATTCAAACCTGATAAAATCTTTTGTTCATTGTCACTAAGAGAAAGAAAAAACATACCCTGCTTAATTTTTCCATTTCCAGACTCTACAATTTGACAAAAAAAGCTAATTTTGTGATAGCTCTGCGAGGTTACTTTTAATCAGATGTTCATACGAACGAGACATAATCTCTTCACTGCCCATCACAACTTTATTACTGCAAAGTACATGTAGATTAATAGAAACAAGATTCACTACAGAAAAGTCCAATGATGGTAAATCTATAAGGCTAGCACAAGCTTGAAATGTCCTTAAAATATTTCTCCACTTGAAAAGAAAATTGGATTAATGTTACAACATTCTGTGTTATTTTGAGCCTTTTATCAACAATGAAGAAATCCTCAAAAAATAGCTGGTGAATGGCAAATGTTGGCATATCAAGATACAGATTAAATCTACTTTAGGTAAAATGGGTTGTATAATCCATTTTATACCATGGGTTAAATGAAATATTTTACTTTTGTCAGCATTAACTTATTCATATTGCTGTCACAAAAAAACTTACCTTTCAAAACAACCTTATTTTCTGACTTTCCTCTTGAACTGCAATGTTTTCTCAGTCACCCCTCACCATTTTCAGATCTGCAGTACCATAGAGGGAAGTGGATGAGCAATAAAATAAATTTGACGGAGAAATCCGAGACAATGCAAAGACTCTCTTCATTTCTCATAAATGAGACCTGAGAATGTCATGTACATGCTTAATTAGAGCAATTCATAAACAATTGTCAAGAGTAATCTGAGATCACACTAGTTTTGCTTTTCCTTGGACTCTAAGGTTGGTGTACAAAACTACATGTGACGTAACCTTCTCTGGCAGTCAGATGCAAACTGAGAATTGAATGTAGGTTTGTTACTTTGATTTCCCTCCTTTTCAAACCATTTAATTGAAATAAAGTTAAAATTGGAAAGTGACATGATACAGGAAGTTTATCATCAGCAGACATTCACATTCCTCACAAGCAATCAGAACAGGTCTGTGAAGTATCTCATCACATGACAAACACACTAACATACTTGGATTACTACAAGGATACCAAATAAAGAGAACTCAACATGCTCAGAGAAAACCACTTACAAGCATAGTGTAAACCACTCTGTACTGCATCACAAGGCTTGGCCAAAATCTTGGATAAACATAGGAAAATCTCATTAGGAAACTTTTTTCAAGTATAACCAAAGTGGTGTAATTTCACTGTTTCCTGAAACAGTCAAAACAAAATTTTTACATATGCAAGTCAAATGTAGATCCAGCAAAATCAAGCTGGATTCACATCATAGCTAATTCACTTTTAATCAAGAAGAAAATTTTGGGCGTGCCAGCTACTCGGATCCAAATAATAAAAAAAATAAATACTTTGTTTTGCAACCAATGGCAACTTTTCCATTTGCGACGCCTACTCCCCCTTGGGTAAATATATTCCGAAATAAATAAAGTTTTCCTTAAAGTGCCAAGTGTCCACAAATGTTTTTGACTGAATAAACTTGAAAATTTCATCAAGAATTTTGCCACACCATCGCTTGAATCTAGTTGCAGACGTCACTTGAACGTTCGAACGTTTAGCAGGCTCGAATAAAACAGGGTCAGATTGTGAGGCAGCAGTTATGGACAAAAAGCAATCTACATATATGAGGCAACATCCTCTGTACACATGTGCAAAATGGTGGAAAAGTGGCAGCGTGGGCTGGCTGAGATGTGGCAGCTGGCAGCGCCAAAAACTAAAAAGAACTAGACGCATAGCTGCGTTTATAGGGGACTGCCATATTGCCATTGTTATTGTCGTCGCCCCATTTCGTCACTGCTGGTCACGAATAAGTCTACTTGTGTTTTTTGTTTTTTGTTGTCCGCTGGAGTGTGATGAATGTTGTTATGGTACTAGACAACAATCAAAATAATATTACCAAACAGGAGTAGGTTCCTTGAATTTCAACCTTTGGCATCTGTAGGACTTTTCAATGACTTTGTAGGCCAAGTGTTAGAAAATTGAAGGACCACTTTTGGAAAGGTTTGCATAAGCAATTTTAAAATTATTTAATATTATTTCTCAGCTTTTCAATGTAAGTACAGTAATTTTCAACTTGAAAATCGCTAAAGAAAAAGCATTGCAAAAATCAACCCCTAGTCCTCACATTCAAGTACTGTCAAGGTATTTAATTTTTTATTTTTAAATTCAAGCATCTTCAAAGACTTTCAAGACTTTAACGAACCCTGAGCAGGTAATGTATTTGCCTTAAACTGCAAGGAGAAGGGAACTTTTTATCTATTATAGGTGCCGAGTCATAGTTTGTTGTCAAATGTTAACCCAAGGGCAATTGTCAGAAATCAGTAGATTGGAGCAATATTGCTGTTCAATAATTCATATTGTTTTTAGTAGGAAAATCTCTAAATATTGAGTATTGCTGAAGGCTACAACAAGAGGAGCATGCAGTGCTATCTACAGTTTTAGTATATTAAATTAGAGGCATTTGACTTTCATTAAATACCAAGAGGGAATACACATATTTTGACCTTTTTGTGGGTTTAAAAATACATGTCATGCAAAAAACTGAAAACCACATCAAAAACCTTGTGCATTCACTATTATTTCCTACAAAATTTTCAAGAATTGATTTTCTGTCAACTGAATCAGACAATATTCTTTCACTGTAATCACTTTTAGAATCTAAACTTATTTCAATTCCACAAATTTTAAAGAATTTTCAAATATTGCAAGTAGTGTAAATCCTTAATCATTATAGCTTTCTGTTACGATTAGTCATTTATTATATGACTGAGAAAATTACAAACATGCTTGCATTCATTAGCAATGCAGTTCAAATTAAGAATTAGTGATAAATTTGCCTGCTATCAGTTAATCATAAAGAGGTAATTTTCTCAGTCATATAATAAGAACTGAAACCTTCTGGTGTGCAATATTTTTAAAATCAACTTACCCCACACATGAGACCTTATGGACAAAATGGTGTGAAGAAGCTAGGTGACACGTACTTCATGTGTGCCATTTGTTGTTGTGATTGTACTGGCGAAATGTCTCAGTGTGGAAAAAGTGAAACAAAGAAAACACAAAAATGTCTGCATGCAGACTAGAACAAACCTTATTCCAAATAAACAGCTCAAGAGAAAATTCTTGTTACGACATAATAACATTCTTCCATAGGAATATGATCCTGTTTCATCATTGAATAAACATATAGAAATCCTTTTTTTTTTTGTAAAGCATATTAATCACAGAATATGTCATGCATGTACATTATATATATATATGACACTGCGTACTGTTTTGTAAATAACATGGTGTGGTTGGCTCATCAAAACTTTAAATGCATCTCAATATTTACAATATACTCTGGCCTAGCTTACTGACTTAAGTGAGTGATATGTCAGATTTTCCCAGCCAAAATGAATTTTTTCACAAGTCAGATAATTCATTTGTTGTTTAGGTTTTGGCAAAAAATTGTTAGCAAATATACTGTTGCATGCTTCATTTGAGCTCACAAATGCTGTAATTGAAACTCTCAAAACTGGTGGCTTTGGAAAAGTTCAATTAGATACATTTTAGATATCTACCTTTCATCATCCACACTTCGATCAGGTTTTGCATTTGCGAAAGCAAATGGCAACTAAGCCCAGTTTGATTTTTATCAGAATGCTGTTTGAATTGCACCACAAATGATCCAACTACCTGGTAGTCACCATTTGTGCGCACCATGAGGAAAAACAGAGGTAAAGCATAACGGGTAGTTTTGTATGTGGCATCCAGTAGACAAATGTTGCCATATCTTTTCTGGAGTCTGTGCTGCCAGGCACTTTGATGGACAAACAGAAGGGTGCTGGGATCCTGTTCTGTAGTGTGGTCTTCTTTATCTGTTGTGGCTGAAGAGACATCTCCACATGGCTGGAAGTAGATGAAGTCCTCCGGGCTAGATGCTTTCCACTGGATAACTTTTTCTGCCACATTGTCTTGATCAGAGTCCTTCATTCAAGTAAATAGGTCCGGAAACATTCTTCTGCTTGTCCAGCGAAATGCTTATTAGTCTGCAACTCCGTACACTAAAAAGATGCCTGGCCTAGTCTAAGCTTACAGCCTGCAATCGTGCGCAACACAAACTACTGGTTTCACGCTTACGCCGCCATGTTAATTTCCGAAGTTTAGATTTGCGGTAGGAAGATGACGTCACAACCATGATCGGAAAATGCTAATCATTCGGGTTTACTTCACCCTATGTTATCTAATGCCGACAAAGCAAACATGCCATTAGGGAAAGGGATGAAAAACATCTGCGCATGCGGTAGAGACTCACGGTAAGAAACGCGGGCTCACACGCGCGCTTATTCAAACTCAATAAATTTTGCGGGAAATGAACAGTTGTTACAAAAGTTTAAAAAATAAGGAAGCCGTTAAAAAGATAAGGTTTTAATTCTCATTTTTGAAAAGAAGATAAGAATTTAAAAAAATTGAGAGTGTGTACAAATTGTACAAAAATTGTTCTCGCGCCCCAAAACGGTCTTTTGTGCAAAGTTTCAATATGGTTGCGAACTGGCTCAATTTGCGGCAACGTTTACAGTGTCGTGTTGGCTTTTTCTGATCACTTTTTCGTCCGTTCATGCAAAACGTTGGTTCGTCGGTAAAACAAGGAGTAATAAGAAGCTTTTTACGGCACTTCTAAGCCCCTGCCACTTGATTTAGCGAGAGCTGTGACCTTGCCTGAAGAAACTCCAGGTTGTTTACATCATCATCGTCGAACGATCGAAATTCGAAAAGCAAGATAGTCGCTGCTCATTGCCGTTTTCCGACCGACATTCCAATTAATTAAACTTAATTCCCGTAAGCCTTTTCGAAATTTTGGACATTAAGGGAAGAAAGAAAGCGAGATATTTATCAGGGAGCACGTGGTGTAACGCCTGTGAAATAACATTGTTTTAACAAAGTGCCGAAGGAGACTGAGGTATGGCGATAACAGATGGATTTCGTTATGAACTATGTTGACTCAGAATCATGGATTTGGTTTTGTTTTGATTTACATCTAGGAAAGTGGCTCTTTAGGATTGGAAAAATTACGAAAAAAAAGCCATTTATTTTTTAAGTTAAGTTAAATATCTGTCATTGCAAAACGAATTAGTGTTAATTTTACATAAGTAAACGTCCACTATTTTAATTAAGCTAATATTGGAGAGAGGGAATTTTTCTCTCGTCAATATCTTGCAATAGTTCCATTATTTGCTGTGTTGTCAAAATAGCCTAGTTAAGTTTTCATAACATTAAATTATTTTGGAATTTACTTTTGTGTCTGTTATTACCATTCAAATTCAAGACAGACACCAGTAAACCAATTGTAAATCAAAACCAGTTGAGACCAACCCATCCTTGACTCCCACCCCTCATCATATCAATCAAAATATTCAGTTCAAATTTTTTTTTTTAACTCAAAAAAACTTTTTTTGGCTCCCTATACCTAACATCTTCTATTCCTTTTGTCGGGAATCGGTTTTCGCCGACAAAGAAACTCACAATTTCTTGATTTTAACAGTTTTAATAGCCCAGCACAGCCTAGCTGTCACAATTCTTTTTTTTTTTTACTCTCTCCCTCTCTACTCTCACACACTCCCACAACTCGTCTCATATATCAAAGGACTCAAGGTTCAAACAGGCGAATTTGACGTCTAGCTGTCATCACCGGAAAACAGAAACTTGCGTAACGCAACTCGCAGTCACGACACTTTTACCACCTACTTTTAATACTAACCAACATGTTATTCATCTCCTTCATTCCTTTACCTCTGATTATGACTATCTCATCTTATTTCATTCTAATCTTCCTTATTATTATTATAAATTTTTGTACTGCCTTGAAGTGGCTGCCTTGCAAATTGAATATAAAAATAATGAATAAACAAATTTCTCAAAGAAATCTTTAAAAAAACAAACAAACAAACAACCAACCAAAAAGGGCTTTCCAATTTTATAGAGACTTAAGATTCCTTTATGGAGTCCTTTACAATGAAAATCTTTCATTTTCCTTTTTTTCTTCTCTCGTGTATCTTTTTGTCTTTTTATGTTGTATTTCTTCATTTTCATTTTATTTCCGGTGTAATTATATTAAGTTAAGAAAAATTCGACCCACTCTCTGCAGGTCAAAGGAATACCTTGTAGATATATAAGAAAATAAAATAAAAGTGTGGAAGTGTGGACCTTCAATGCTAGTACCCAATTGAACTACTGATAGTTTTTATTTCAATGCTGCCCTATGACTGACATAACTGCCTGGCAGTTTGTAGGTCTCTCAGTGCAAATTCTCTATTGAACAACTAACATTTTATTTTCATCATTTCACACTTTCAACAGTTGCCACCCTCGCACTTCCTTTCCCCTTATTAACCCACTATTTTTGTGGAGATTTGGGAACCCTTTCATTTGGGATTCCATACTTTTACACAATCAATCAATCAGTCAAGTTTATTGTCTATACGCGAGGCATGGTTACCCAGATTGCCCAAGCCAGAGGCTCATGTATGAAACGTAAGACAGCAACCCACCCATCCCACCCCAGGGGAGGAAATCCACCACAGAGTAATCTTGTGCATGGGAAATTAACGTCTCCTACCCCTAATACTGCAGGAGATGGGGCCTATGGTTTATCCGTCGTTATCCGAGAAGACCAGAATGTCTATCCATTTCTTGATATTATAGAAAGGTGGCAACTTCTCCTCAGTTATTTTTAAGACGATGAGTTTTGGTCTGGCTGGGGCTCGAACCCTTACCTCCCGCACAACACAATCGGCGCTCTAACCATTTAATGCCACAAAGGTTGCTAGATAAATCTATTGCATTTTTTTGAAAAAAGTTCTTCTTTCTTAAAAAAGAAAAAAAAAACAGTCAATATCCAACCACATCAACATGGCAATGTCACTTTCTGGTTCTTTCTGAGCACTATTTTACAGTCAACAGTTCTTGGCAGAACAGGTAGCAACTCATGTACACTTGTTGCCCTTTTGTTTAGCAAATTGTGTTATTCATCCAATGTGGATATTTCTGTAATAAGAAGTCCACTGAGTCAGGCGTGGGTGTACCAGATAATAATTGTACAAGGAATCTTACTGGGCGACAGGATCTATGATTCAATCACACAAAACTCCTCAACCCTTTGGTGTGCTACAACCTCTGCAAGGCCCTAGAGCACTGAACAGTATCATCGACCATGTATTGGTCATGAACTCCCTGTCAGCATTAATCCTGAAGCAATTCCAGCTTCTGTTTTCATTTGAGTTCCAACACCATTGTATTTATTCCAACTTTCCCAGGAATTTTTCTTTTTGATAGCACATCCACGAGAACAATGGGTTTCATGTGGCTATTGCTGAGTGGCAGCATTCATAGGAGCTCCTCTCATACCATATGGAAATAACTAATTTCCAATACACTCTTAAGACTGTAACGAATGTTAAGTTCCAGTGAGAGCGATGTGCATGGGGTAACGCGATATTTTGCAGCGTTTTTGACTTGTTCAGGTAACACCGAGTAGGATGGGTGTGCTTTCGCTTCGCCTTGATAAAAATATAAGTTCCATTTTCTTCGAGATTCACATTTATTTACCTTCTATCAATTTGAATCTTAGCTTATTATCTAAAATGGAGGTAAGTTATACTCAAAGAAATTAAGCTTGCAATGTGTTTCCTTACCGAGTACTGAAAGTTGGCTCTTGAGCAAGCAAATAAACATTTCCCAAAAATAATACGTTCAACATGTCGACGAGTTCAGTTTACAGAAGTTATTTCCAAATAGTGTCCTTACAGTCCAATCTGGTGGGCCATAGGGGACATGACACTTTTTTTTATCGCGCGATAAATGATAGATTATCGCGCGATAAATGAAAATTATCGCGCGATAAATGGAAATTATCGCGCGATAAATGAAAGATTATCGCGCGATAAATGAAGATTATCGCGCGGTAAATTTTATTATTATCCCGCGATAATTTTATTATCGCGCGATAATATTTATTATTAGTATATACTAAAACAGTGGATAGCGTTGAAGGCGCGCTCTGATTGGCTAGTCAAACTCCAAATATCCTTTGCTATTTACCTCCGAGCAACTCGGGAAAAAATGGCGTGCCAGTTTGCACTGATCCATGACAAGCGAATAAATCACTCAAATAAAGACGAAGCAGTCCCTGAAAACACAGAGAAAGCGACTAAATTTAGTTTGGCCGTGTTTAAAGGTAATGGTAACCGGGAGTTTATCAATAAAAATCAATGAAAAAGATTTTGTTTACAAATGCAAATTAATCTTGCGTAACCTCACTTGTTCACTTGAAAATCAAAGTTGAATGGTATTTTTTACAGAATGGTTTCAAATACAGAAAGAGTTTGCAACACCATTTGAAGAAATGTCCCCACCAGAGCTAAACAAATGTCTTCGGAAATTTTATCTGTCAGCGAAAAAACGTGACGGCAGTTTTTACAACAAAAAATCACTTACCGCGATCCGAGCCGCGTTGGATCGTTACTTGCGGGAAAATGTTGGAATCGTTGCTAGAATGTATGAATTGAAATAAATTTTTGGTGGTGTATATTATCTCAATGTTTTAGTATATACTAAAACAACTTTTCACCTCAGTGTCGGTGGTTAGCGGTGGATATTTACCTCGCCGCTTCGCGGCTCGGTAAATATCCACCACTAACCACCTCCACTTCGGTGAATAGTTGTTAATTATCGCGCGATAATTTATCATTTATCGCGCGATAAATGGAAATTCTCGCGCGATTATTTTTATTATCGCGCGATAATATTTATTATTATCGCGCGATAATTTATCATTTATCACGTGATAAATGGAAACTTGTCACGTAATCGGATATCATGATAAATGGAAACTTGTCACGTAATCGGCTGTCATGCATGCTGTTTCCGTGGACGACAAAAATTTTTCTTTAACGAGCTAAAGATTCGACGACGGCAAACATCTGGGACGGTAAGCGGAAGTGAAGTTACCGCCAGAATTACTTCCGTTTGCCGTCGTTGTGAGGTTTCCCGCCGTAGCGGCCTTGTCTGTGACGTGAAGAAAGCCATTTTGCCGTCGCGGCTAAAACGTGAGTAAACCTTAGCAAAATAACGCCATTTTAATTTACTTTGGGCGAAAATTGTTGGCAATTTTAACAGTTTATTGTTATAAGAGGATGTCTGTGAAATGGCTGAGCAAAAATAAACGATTTGTTCATGGAAATTTTAAATAATTCGTTTGCCTTTCCCATAAATAGTTCGTCACTAAAACTAGCTCGATGTCAATCAAGCAACCCAGTAAGTTTTACAATCTCACCATTTCTCTTTATTTTGATGGAAAATTCGTAGACTAGTTCGGACATAAATTGATGGTCATGATATTATTCCATGAGTCTTTTCTGGAGTCTAACCGACCACCGTGAACTATGGTTCATCTGAGAAAATTTTCAAAGTCAACAGTTTCGGTAATGTTTTTCAGCCATAAAAAACGTCCTTGATTAAGCGTGAAAAGTTTGATTCAGGAAATTGGTTTAACATTTATCATCATGATAAGATTATACCTGTATTATGCTGCTTTGCATACATGTCTATGCTGTGATTCAGACTTTTCCTGTGTTTAAAAAGGTCACTTACGAGTACCAACGAGGGTACGCTAATCTTCTCAACAAAAGAGAAGGGCATTCAATTCCATCGCACAGAGCCCCTTGTTCACATGTATACGACTCAAGCAGCCCCATTACGTCTGCGAGAATAGGTATGTCCCTTTTTCGGTAACGAATTTCTGCCAAGCACTCACTTCCGTCGAGTCCTTCTTAGTCAAAATGTTTGAATTCTGGTAGGGATAATCGAGATTAATTGAAATGCTGGCATCATTCAACAGTAAAAATTCATCTTCTGAATGTCACCATCAGGGAAAATTTCGATCAACATTCCACGAACCTTTCTATAGGTAGCCATTGCTTTTCCTAACCTTCGAAGAGGAAAGCGAGTCAAGCCACCGTCGCGCGCTTTATCTTAAGGCTATTTTTCGTGCCATTGCAACGGCGATCTCTCTCCAAGCCCCCTCGACCAAGTCTGCCGTCCCAGATGTCTGCCGTCGTCGAATCTTCAGCTCATTAATGACTGCCACAGTTGAGGAGCTATGTTTTGAGGTCGATAGTTCGTTTTATTCATGTAAAAAGATCATTTAGCAGTACGTTGCAATACTACGACACATAGCTCTTTGAATCAGTATAGTAAACCTTGATTTTGCGAAGTCCGAGCCCGTGGAAATTTTGTATTATTTATATTTTGTGATAACTTTTTGATGATTGCATGACTTACACTGTCACGGTTGTGTTACACTAAAACCTTGAAATAAACTTTCATCAGTTTTCTCATCTTTCAGTCTATACTATATGCCCTCTAAATTTCTTTGTCATTGCTCAAATATTTTGGAAGTTACGGAGGTGAAGGGGGCGGAATTCGTTTCACTCCGCGGTCTGAAAAGCTCTGCACACGAGTAGTTACACAATGCTCATAGGCTTTTAAGGTATCCTCTATTTCGCACAGAACTGTAAACACAGTAACTTTGACACATATGTCACCAGAACTGTCGGTCCTCTTTTGCCAGAAAGGCCTCGCACACAAAGAGAGGGTGGCATTGGGACACATGAGGCTAGGTTTTCGGGTGTAATTCATTCCCCTTCAATAAAACATCATACAAGAACTGAGCCAACTGTTGTCGATGAGATAAACGAGATCCACGAAAAGGTTACGGGCTTCTAGAGCAGTTGAAGGCACTTGCAACTGTTGCTCTTACATAATTATATCAATCAGTTCTCTGCATTCCTCCAAACAATTTGTGGGACTTGTTCAGTCGTAGCATTCACCATCAATCACATCAATGTCATCAAGGTCAACTTCTGTCCGGTAAAAGGCGTTGCATTTGTCCATGCAGGAACAGTATTGGTTATCGCCAAATGCACCAGCGATTAAGAATTGACTACAGTCTTGTTGTCCAGAAGGAGACCGTACGAGTCATAATTAAAGAATTGGATCCTGTTGGCGTACAGTCACGATCATAATGTGTTTTTTGTTCGGAGGAATGCAGAGAATTGATTCATATAATATTTGATGGAATATTTGAGCAATGACAATGAAATGTAGAGGGCATATAGTATAGACTGAAAGATGAGAAAACTGATGAAAGTTTATTTCAAGATTTTAGTGTAACACAACCGTGACAGTGTAAGTCATGTAACCATCAAAAAGTTATCACAAAATATAAATAAATAATACAAAATTTCCACGGGCTCGGACTTCGCAAAATCAAGGTTTACTATACTGATTCAAAGAGCTATGTGTCGTAGTATTGCAACGTACTGCTAAATGATCTTTTTACATGAATAAAACGAACTATCGACCTCAAAACATAGCTCCTCAACTGTGGCAGTCATTGTCGTCCACGGAAACAATATGCATTACAGCCGATTACGTGACCTGACAAGTTTCCATTTATCACGTGATAAATGATAAATTATCGCGCGATAATAAATATTATCGCCCGATAATAATAATATTATCGCGCGATAATAATAAAAATTATCGCGCGATAATTTCGCCATAATTTCCATTCATCGCGCCATAATCTCCATTTATCGCGCGATAATTTTTCATTTATCGCGCGATAAAAAAAATGTGTCATGTCCCCTATGGGCCACCGTAAATCTGAAAGGCAAAATATGTCCACGAATACACAGTTTAAATTGCGCCGACATTTCGTTGATCAGATGATCGAACAACTCGCCGACGACAACATCTTGATGCTCACGCCACGCATGCGCAGACAGTTTTCATCCCTGTCGCCATTAGGGACAGCGCGTCTCCCAACCCCAGAATGCATCAGGAACCAACGACTATTGAGATCGAAACGTATTGTGGATCAAAATATAACAAACAGCAGGAACCTGCTGGTCTCTAACATTGGTACGCCTGGTTAATTTTAGCCTTGGAAATGAGATGGCGACCATTAGCGCACATTTTCGAACATTTTCCCGAAATATTCCTGAAAGGAAAAATGAACTAGCTATCTCGAACATCTCAGTCACAGTAAGTTTTGCTCATGGGATCAGTTGTACACCATGGTATTTATTATATTGCAAATTCATTGACCTATTTGTTACTAGTAAACGAACCTTACACTGTAGCTAGTGAATTGTCTTTATGTAGAAATTATTTTCTTTAATTTGTTTAACAATAATCGTAATGGCTTATAGTATACAGTATTTAATGCAGTAATACAAAATTTGTGAAGGTGTAGTCTTATCGTCCAGGTGAGTGTAGTTCTGAGAAGGACTGTTGTCGGTGGTAGTGACTGACGTTTCGACAACCTGTACGGAAGCCCACAAACCCATCACACTACAACAACAAACATATGAAACATATGTGTGAACTGCGGTTATGAGACGTATATGAGAACGATCCTTCGCAGTAAAGCACTATTTGAGCAATAGTGAAAATCAGACCTGAAAAAAAATTTCAGGCCTGTACGGGACTCGAACCACTGACCTCTGCGATACTAGTGCAGCGCTCTACCAATTGAGCTAACAAGCCAACTGGGAGCAGGCCATCAAATTAATTCGATATAAACCCGTAGATGATAAATCAAACAACAACAAACATATGAAACATATGTGTGAACTGCGGTTATGAGACGTATATGAGAACGATCCTTCGCAGTAAAGCACTATTTGAGCAATAGTGAAAATCAGACCTGAAAAAAATTTCAGGCCTGTACGGGACTCGAACCACTGACCTCTGCGATACAAGTGCAGCGCTCTACCAATTGAGCTAACAAGCTATATAAATAGTGCTTTACTGCGAAGGATCGTTCTCATATACGTCTCATAACCGCAGTTCACACATATGTTTCATATGTTTGTTGTTGTTTGATTTATCATCTACGGGTTTATATCGAATTAATTTGATGGCCTGCTCCCAGTTGGCTTGTTAGCTCAATTGGTAGAGCGCTGCACTAGTATCGCAGAGGTCAGTGGTTCGAGTCCCGTACAGGCCTCAAATTTTTTTCAGGTCTGATTTTCACTATTGCTCAAATAGTGCTTTACTGCGAAGGATCGTTCTCATATACGTCTCATAACCGCAGTTCACACATATGTTTGTTGTTGTTTGATTTATCATCTACGGGTTTATATCGAATTAATTTGATGGCCTGCTCCCAGTTGGCTTGTTAGCTCAATTGGTGGAGCGCTGCACTAGTATCGCAGAGGTCAGTGGTTCAAGTCCCGTACAGGCCTCAAATTTTTTTCAGGTCTGATTTTCACTATTGCTCAAATAGTGCTTTACTGCGAAGGATCGTTCTCATATACGTCTCATAACCGCAGTTCACACATATGTTTGTTGTTGTTTGATTTATCATCTACGGGTTTATATCGAATTAATTTGATGGCCTGCTCCCAGTTGGCTTGTTAGCTCAATTGGTGGAGCGCTGCACTAGTATCGCAGAGGTCAGTGGTTCAAGTCCCGTACAGGCCTCAAATTTTTTTCAGGTCTGATTTTCACTATTGCTCAAATAGTGCTTTACTGCGAAGGATCGTTCTCATATACGCCATCACACTACGTCAGTTTCTAACCAACGTTAAAGACACAGACGAACCGAGGAACAGACAGGGAACGATTTATGAGATCAATTGTTCCGACTGCCAAGCCTCCTACATCGGTGAGACTGGCAGAAACCTCACAACAAGACTGACTGAACACAGACAAGCGACGAGGAAAGGTGATGTCAGCAATCACATTACTGAACACCATCGACTTACCAACCACAACATTGACTGGGACTCTGCTCAATGTCTAACCTACAGCACTGACTATTTTCAACGACTGACTCTAGAAAGCTGGTTTACTAACTTAGAACAGACTCCCCTAAACAGATGTCAACAACTACCCGCTCCATACAAACGACTCATTCACGACATAAACATCACAAACGACCAAAAAAGAACGACCTAACTTTAGCGACAGATTGAAACAGACCAATCACGACCGACTTACGTCACTTGAGTCTTACAGCCAATAACATCGCGGCAAAACCAACCGATCATTTCACACGAACTGGAATAAGAACATTCTACTGACAACAATCATTCACTTGACTCTGATGATGACTTCCGCACAGGTTGTCGAACGTCAGTCACTACCACCGACAACAGTCCTTCTCAGGACTACACTCACCCGGACAATCAGACTACACCTTCACATGTCATCCCCGGGTTCAAGCCATTCACTGCAATACAAAATTTAGAACCGTAATCCTGTTATAATGCCACACACATAACAACATTGAGAGTTTGAAAATTTATATAATATATAAATGTGAGGGTAGAGTCTACCTTGGCAAAAAGTGCTCAATGCTGTGGTAGCAGAGCTAAGCACACAAAAGTTAAAGAATCAAAGAGGACACATCGATTCTCTGTTACTCTGAGTTCTGTTCAGTGAAGAACATACCTCCTTATGTACAGTAGTTAATTAATTTGCGGGTGTGATGATCAAATGTACATGTGTTAATATTCTATAGGGCTATTGCTGGCAGCTTGTGAAATTTGTGAAGTTTGATAAGTAAAATTTATTCTCGTATCAGCATTTGGAAATGAGTTCTGATCTTTTGTTTTAATAGAGACGGCTTCTTAGCTCTGATTAGATAAAGTTTTTCTGTAAGGCACAAGTGGCACTGCTTGCTTTTGCTGCTGTAGGCCAGGGCAGTTGCTAAAATACTCCAGTTAATTGTAAAATTGGTGTTGTCTTTGAGTTTCCAGAGATACTTTGATAGTTCCATGCTGTTTGAATAGTTTCTGTTCTTAAAAGAAAGTTTTTGTTGCATGTAGCATCGTTTAAAAGTTCGTTCTGTAAGTCCAATGTAATTCTTTCCGGTTGTGTCTTTCTGTTGTTCCATAATGTCTTTTTGTTGTTATGTTGGCGTTGTAGACGATGTTTGAAGTGAGGCAGTTGTTTTTCAGGGGGCAGTCATTTTTTCCCTGCATTTGCAGTTGTTTTCTGTGGAGGGTGTCTTGCTTGTCTCGAGGATATTTTGGTTGTGTTTCTTAATTGTGGTTTTCAGGTTGTCAGTGCAGCTATAGCTAACTTTTATGCTGACAACCTGCAAACCATAATTAAGAAACACAACACAAAAATCCTTGAGACAAGCAAGACATATTAAAAATTAAGGTAGTTCGCACTTTGCCCTTCAGTACATTCAGTCAAGCTGATAAAATCCTTTAGAAATGAGCTCTAATGAATCAAATATTTATGCAAAGCATGATGCCCAGTATTGTGATGGCTCAGAGAAGTTAAAGGTGTTAAAGAAAACACTATTTTCACCCCATTCCAATAATAATTTCATATCCTTATCCTTGCTCTGTTTTACACAGCATCAAAAAACATGAATAAAGGCTGATAGCTTCGAAAGAAACTGTTTGGGGCTGCGTCGGTGGGAGTAACGGAATAACTTGGATATATCAACAAAGTTGAAATGGTAAATTGGCCACCGTAATGATTACAAAAGCTGACGTTTCGAGCGTTAGCCCTTCGTCGGAGCGAATAGAGGAATTGTGGGTTGTGTGTGCTTTTAAAGGCAGAAAATGGAGCTACGTTATTGGTGGGAGCATGGCAACGAGAAAAACATGAATAAATTAGTGGAATGAAAAGCGTTCGTTGATCCCTGTGGGATTTAGACTGCCGGTTTGAAAGATGAGCTTTTGTTCAAGATTTTTACGGCTTTCCGTGCCACCTAAGTGCAAGGAAAGACCGCAGATTGCCATATGTTGCTTAGAATGATTAGGTAAATTAAAATGTCTAGCGACTGGTTTCGATGTGTCCTAGTCATTCCTGTCCACGTCTCGAAGCAATTCAGCGCTATTATATTGAAGATAAAGCTCTTCTGTCGAAGGTAATCTTAACTTTGCGTCGAAGTACAGAAAAAATCTCGAGTTTTATTGACTTCGCTTTGCCATTTGTGAGCTTATTGTGTTTATACGAATCGGCATTGACGTACTTTCATCTTCAATTACATTTCAGTTCAGACAATGGATCCCAAGTGTTCATTTTGCCTCGTGATTTTTCAGCGTGTTTAGGCAGATAGACTACTCTCAATGCGAGAAGCTTTTCCTGGGACTGTTGTCTGTTGGGAACTTGACAACTGACTTGCCATGACACAAAAACCCACGAATTGCTCTGAGACGCCTGTATAGACGGTCTAGACGGACATTAAAATCAAACGAATAGATCTGAATTAACCATTAAAAGGAGGGAATTATCTTTTAAATTTGATAGTGTTTATATTGAGAAGTAATGCACGAGTCAACCCGAAGGTTAAACATCTCTCCCGGTCATTTGACCTTTGAATATCCCCCCTGGCCTCCCGAGGTAAAAAATCCGTTCAAATGTCTCATCATAGGTCCGCTGAAAATACAACACATTTTTATTGTTTTTAAGGGAAATGCACCATAAAATATTAAAATGATAGATTTTGTCTCGTAAAAGTGCTACGACTCATACGTATCAAATTTCTCTAGGGACAAGAAAGTCGTCTAATGACCGGGGTATGTCTGAAAGGGGTATAAAACTTGGCTGGTTACCAAACACCATCGTTTGTTTATGGGAGGCATGGTGGGTCGGAATTTAGGTAGTTTGGTCGCTGGGCGAGGTTCATTAGCTGTCGTCGGGAGCTCATTACCTCATGGGTTCCTGCATCGGTTTTATTATTGCTTATTTCACTGATTTACAACTAAGATTTTGAATCATCAAAATAGATAACATGAGTCTACCATATATTTTCCAATGCACTCCCATACCATGGGTCGAGCTGGCACACTCACCAGAGTGACCTTCAGCCCAATATAACATAAGATGAGACAGCTCGGGGAAATCCTGTGTTTTTAATTGCTGCGGAAGCCACCAAGCTTCGTAGCGCACGTATTTCGCAAAGTAATCCCCCCACCTAAAGAAAGAGAAGAAAAGTAAAGAAATTAAAAGAAAGCTTGCAGTGGGGAAATCCAGTCTTGCGCGGAGAGCCGCGTTTTAGGAAGACGAAGAACGAAGCAAATTATGGTAAATCCTCATGAAACTGAAGTGATGCTGTGTGTATTTAACTTTAAAGGACATTGTTAGAAGTGGACATTTCGAAAGCACGTCTAAGTTCGAAGCTGCTTCCATAGAATACCCCCACGTCATTCAGGCAAGCAGAACGACGTACTTATCAAAGCCGCCAAAGACATCAGCAGATATTTTATCCTTGACAAGAATGTTTTCAGAATCCACCTGCAAGGAGATGAAGAAACTTTGCCAAATAGGAAACTACGCTGCTGTGGATTGCGAATTAGGATCATTCTCCTTAGAATCGATCAAGGTCCTTTTAAAAATACATTGCTTCCGCGACGCAAAGAATGTCGTTCTGAAAGCGCAACAGTGGCTACAGAAAGAAATGAAACTCCCGGACCCGACTTGCTCATATTCAAAGGAAAATCTCGCTTCTTATGCCGATAAGATTTTCAATATCCTGACCACAATAGCACCCTCTCTAGGAACCAATTCATCCTTGCTTCTGATCTGGCCACGATAGCAGGAACTGGCTGGCTCAGCCTCTGTGTATTGACTGGTATCACAGAAATCCTTAATCGCGATAGCGAAGACACAGCAGCACTAATATTAAATAACGTGGTTTTGGTCGAAGAGGATGACCTTTCTGAGTACGTGAATAGTACCATCAGATGTGGAGTGAAGTATGTCATTCTGTTCGCAAATGTCGGGAAGACAAAGAAAGACGAGGTTTTTATTGGTAAGCCAGGACAACAAGGCAGTCACTGGACATTACTTTACATTAACTTAACGGTTAACGAATGGTATTATATAGATACCTTTTGTTGGGGGATGCCTACAAATTTAAAAACCACTGTTTCCTCGTTTGTTACAGCCATCTATCAACAAGGGGATATGGCACCCAAGCCCGTCAGCGGCATCGTGCAAGCTCACATTCAAAGTCTGGGCTTAAGTTATTCATGCTCAAAAGCGAGTCTAAAAAACATCCCACCTCAAACCTGTGCTAATGTCTGTGGAGTTGCTGTAGCCGTACTAGGAGGAATTGCTTCCGCTGCTCCTGAACTGTGGAGAAACGTATTCCTCACCCGGAATACCGATTGTCCCACCAGCTTGAAGTGGTTGCTGAGGCCCCCTGTTTACTCCGACTTCCTAAGATGCTCTATCATTTGTTGGCTTTTAACCGACTCCATTGACGTTTCTACTCTTGGAATAAGGAATGAGCAGGCGAAACCCCTACAGCAAGGTCGCCATTGCTCTTTCCGTCCTAGATTCCTGGGTGAGGTAATCATTCCCGACGATGAGCGTGAAAAGGAAAACAAGGATGATACAGATCTAAAACTAAACTCAAAGCCATATCCCCATGATGACCACAGCGGAATAGAGAAGCATGTTGACGGCTGGATTATTGTCCAGTATAGATGTGGCAGAAGAAAAAAGGAAGATAGGTAATCAGAGGAGACAAGAAGACTGCAAAAAAACCCCGTCCTTGACGAAAATAACGGAGTGCCACTGTCAGAGAAAAGCAAACATCTTGAAGATAAGCCCAGCACTATGAAAAGCTGTGACTATGACGGGAAAAACGTCCAACACTGTAGGAAAGTGAAGGGAGATATCCATAGAAAGCAAGGATGTCGAAACAATAATACAAAAAAAAAAAAAACGATGAAGACATCAGTGGCAGTTGCAACAATCATGGCTTCCTCAGAAGAAAGATTGGTAGAACATCGGATGAAGATGTATGTGGTTCAAAGCAAGGAAGCGTTCGAGATGAAATAGCAGGTGATGAAGATAAGAATCAGAATCATTGTGGAGATAGGAAGCTGAAACAAGAAGATAAGAGTACCGCCTTTAAAGAGACTGATAGAGTGTCCAAGCATTTGCACAACGTGCCGATGCAGGGAGTGAGAAATTCAACCGCGGATAATAAGAGAGAAACAGATGAAGCGGGTATGGAAGGAGGAAAGATTGACCAGAAATTTTTGTAAAACGGTGAGGAAAGTGGAACTAAAGAGGATGCAGTGAGTAACTCGGCAGATAGAGGAGTCGTCTATTCACTAAATCTGGAAAACCAAAGCCAGTTACAAGAAACCGATGATGAGATGGCGGAGACTGAAAGCACCGTCGGCGATGGAATATTCCAAAATGACAAGGAAGACTGCTCTTCTTTATCTGGGAATCATGGTAGTCTGGGAGATGTTCCCATTCAAGTAAGAGGAGAGGAGGATGAGACAAGTGTTAATCACATTTCTCTCAATGATAATCATGCTGGTCTTATTGACGGTTCGGAGAGCCCTCGTTTTGGTGTTATGCAAGAGGAAGCGAAAAAGGGAAAAGATGTTGGAAACGATGGTAAGAGAAACGTTGAGATGGAAAGTGATGTGTTCTTTGTTGGACAAAAGTTCCATACCCTTGAAGAACTTGAAACGGCCACAAAAATGTATGAAGATAGTCACTTCTGTGAGTTGTGGAAGAGAGACGTGAGGACACTGGCCGCTGCTGCAAGTCGTGTTCCAAAGAGGGTTTCCAATGCAAATCCCGATCTCACGTATTATTTATTACACTTAAGCTGCAAATTCGGATGAAGGAGTGTGGAAGCAAAAGTGAAAAGGAAGCGAAAGACAAAGTCATTTCGCTAAGGCTGCCCTTTTAAAATACACATTAGCCTGTCCGGAAATGGAAAATATCTGCAGGTGAATCGCATTTCGACAACACACAACCATGCTCTCCAAAAAAATTATGAGCGTCTTCCACGCCAACGAGCTGCACGTAATAAGGAGGTTACAAAGGAAATGGAGGATGCAATCAAGCTTCGAGCTAATTCTAAACTTCTTAAACAAAAGATGGAGACTGCTACTGGAAAAAAGGTGACATTGAAGGACATCTCAAATGTAAAGCAAAATTCAAAGAAAACTGTTCAGACAAATGATATCGAAGATGTCTAAGGTTATTTGAAAAAGCAACCCGGTTGTTGCACAGATGTTGTGGTTGACGAGGATAATAATTTCAAAGGTCTATTCTATCAAGACGCTCACATGCGAAACATTTATTCCCATTTCCCAGAAATTCTTCTAGTAGCTACAACGTACAAGCTGTTAGATCTTCGAATGCCTGTTTATTTGCTTATATGCATTGACGGTAACGGACTTAGTGAGGTTGTAGCAATGTTCATTGTATCGGAAGAGACAAGGGAGGTGATAAAGGCAACTGTCGAATTATTCAAAAAGCATAATCCTTCTTGGGATAAAACAAAAGTTGTCATGTCAGACAAAGATTTCACAGAACGAGACGTGTTTAAAGCCTGCTTTCGCGCTGCAAGTTTAAATATTTGCCTTAACCACACTATGAGATCTTTCAGGCGAGAAATGACATGTGAGAAGATGGGCATT
This sequence comes from Stylophora pistillata, assembly GCF_964205215.1. Classification (NCBI taxonomy): domain Eukaryota; kingdom Metazoa; phylum Cnidaria; class Anthozoa; order Scleractinia; family Pocilloporidae; genus Stylophora; species Stylophora pistillata. The sequence continues at coordinate 24,783,474 of NC_142521.1, read as the reverse complement.
ACATCCGCAGAGAGGCTGAGGGTACTGGAACTTTTGTCCTCATTGGCATATTTTAAGAGTGTAGGTGAATACGAAAAACATCTTGATATACTTAACACACGAATATCAGAAGTGTCATTGATTATGTCATGGAGAATTGGCATCCTGTAAGAGAACAATGGGTAGCTTGCCTAAAGGACAAGCATATGAATTTAGGTGAAACCACCAAAAACAGACTAGAATCCACCTTCAGCAAGTTCAAGAGCGTTTGTTCGAGATACGCAAGTTTGCTGCAGTTTTGCACAGAATTCATGTCAGTGCTGCACTACTTAAGAGAAGAGAGAAACCACCATTACGTGATGACAATCTCAAGAAGGCAAACTGACTTTGAACATCTCTGCAAAGATCTTCAGGAATATTAAAAAACACACACGCCTTATGCATTCAAGTTCGTTCGCAGCCAGTATGAGTCTGTACCTAAAGTCGGCGTTTTGTCACAAAAGAGTAGCGGTGAGTTCGTTCAGTGTGGGTCAAAAAAGAGGAATAAGGAAACAGTTGTTGTTTCGTCCATTCACTGCGACTGTCCCTTCTTTACTCGTATGTCCTTTCCCTGCAAACACATTTTTAAAGTTCGTGAGCTTGTCATTCTTCCAGCTTTCGATGAATCCTTAGTGCATAAGCGTTGGAAAATGGATTTCTATTTTACCACAAACCGTCTGAGCCCGGCACTTCCTATTCTCCTTGACCATAAACCAGAACATCATGTTGAGTATGTCCCAGTCCACGAGGAAGAAAGATGCACTCTTACACAATCACAAAAATTCAAGAAAGGTTTAAAAATAGCACAAGTTCTCGCCTCACTTGTCAGCGAGGGTGGTATGTCTACATTTAAAAGACGGTATGAAGTCTTGGACTCTTTGGTAAAGAACTGGAAACATGACCATGAAGTCAATGTCCAGAAGGTGGGTAGAGAGACAGCCACGAGGAAAGATACGACAGCAGAGGAGCCTCTAGAACTGGTAAAGGAGAACAAGCAGACTGGAAACGCCAATGAAGGAGAACTCTAACCAGAAGATAAAACGCCGAGTGAAGTAATCGAAAACAAGGAGCAGACATGTGAACTTCAAAATGAGATTAAGAAGCAGGTATTAAAGGAGAACTCCGTAAAAGCAAATGATGATGAGAGGAACGACATAAAGTCGCCTGATTTGTCCAAAATAAGAATGCCACGTAAGATTCTCAAAAGAGGCCGACCGAAGGGAGCGGAAGTGACAGTAATTGGCCTCCCGTGGAAACAAAAGAAAGCAGAAAGTCAAAATAAACTTCTTCCATTCAAGAAGCTAAGTCCAATCGAAAAAGACCGAATGATCCGGTACTCTCTTTCAGAGTCACATGCTGTGGTGAAGCCATTGCGGGTCAACGACTGCTGAACAAAGAAGACATTTTGCCGGTTGGCAACATATCGGATACTATCAGGGATGAGGAAATGGTGGACATCCACCGCGTTGAAAAATGTTTTGAAAAAGAAGCATGGTTGTTAGTTCTCGAAACAAGTAAAGAGAAGAACTGCAGAGACTTTGTTTGTTCTGTGTGCTCAAAGATGATAAAAGACGAATATGAAGGCAGCATTGCTTGTGACAGGTGTCTTATTTGGTCGCATTTCAAATGCACCTCACTAAAAAAGCGCCCAAAGAACAGAAACTGGTTCTGCACATCGTGCAGAATGAAATATGCATGATTATTTACAAATAAGTAATGAAGCAGGAGAGTCGACCACTAGAAATAGGCCTGATTTAATTATATGTATGCATGGTTTCAACCTTATCTTAGCGCAAGGTCATGACCGAGGCATATAATCTGTATGGTTTGGAGTTCACAGTTCCGCAAGGTACATTGCAAGAAAGGGAAGTAGTTTGGAGAAAAATACTATTTGAGATAGCGATACATTTTCTCGTCCCATTTCCTCTTTACGTCAAAAGTTTCATCGTTTATACCACTGCTGTAATAGTGTAATGTTCCTTCAAAACAACTTTCACTTTCCTAATTCGTAATGAAATGGTTTAAATTTTACCCTTACTTCGATTGGTCAGCACAGATCATTATAATCACATTTTATTCTGTTGGAGTTAGAAACACGAATATAGAGTTTCCCTACATATCTTAAGGAATGAATCGAATTTATATTATAGCTTGAACAATACTTTCTAAACTCAGAATATCACTGGAAACCTAGCCTCCAAATACAGCCGTCTCAGTAATTCACTCCGGCTTTCGCAAAATCATTGTTCAACATTCCATTCCGATGTTCACTACTGTTCAATGTTTATTGTCGTTTAATGTTGTTAACTTGACGAAAATTCAGCAAAGACTTAGATAGGGGGCTGTAATCGTTGGTGCACTCATCCAGCAGCCATCCCAGAGGGGACGGGTGACTCCGAGGAACCATTGGACATTTGTACAACGACATTTACAAATCCACTCCCACGAACATCATTGCTTCACACAAAAAAAAAAGAAAAAAAATATCGGACTGCCGGCCATTTAGTGTTTTTAAAAAATTGACCGGCAGTCGACCTGAAAAAAATTTTAAGTGTCACAAAATATGTTTTCGTACTCTGTGCTCGGCATAAACCAAGCGCTGGACTTGAGATCTCTAAATTATTTCAGGATCCCTTGACATTTCCTAATCGACCTACGATGGTTTGGATTAGCTTGGATTCTTTGATTTGATGATTTTTTAAAAAATATCGGACTGCAGGCCATTTAGTGTTTTAAACATCTTGACCGGCAGTCGACCTGGAAAATATTCTAAGTGTCACAAAGCATGGTTTCGTAATTCTGAGCCAGCATAAACCAAGCGCTGGACTTGAGAGCTCTAAATCATTTCAGGATCGCTTGACATTTCCTAATCGACATTGGTTTGGATTAGCTTGGATTTTTTGATTTGATGATTTTTTAAAACAAATATCGGACTGCCGGTCATTTAGTGTTATTAACACCTTGACCGGTTACCGGCCATATAGCCACAGCGTTAAAAAAAAACCATCAAATCAAGTTAAATCGGTAAAATGACGACACCAGGAGCAATCAACACACGTATGGAATAAGGTAAGCCATTTTTATTTAATATTTTCACTTTTAAGTATCTCCATGGATATCTTGTAGAAAATCCCATACAAATCCTTATAAATCGATATGCAAATTGTGTTCCTTGTGTGGTTCTTAAAGTGAGCTTGGGCCGCCTGTGTTCACATTTATCATCTTCAAAAGCAAACACTACACTTGTTTTGAACTCAACACATTATCTTAATCAATATCGTAAAGAGATAGCAGTTATTCAAAGTGAAGCTAATTAAATTACAGGTACACAATTTACATTTATCATCTTCAAAAGCAAACACTACACTTGTTTTGAACTCAACACATTATCTTATTCAACATCGTAAAGAGATCGTAGTTATTCAAAGTGAAGCTAATTGAATTACAGGTACAGTTCGCGTGTCTCAATTGTCTTATCGAAACTTGAGTTAGAGATTTTCGGTTATGGAATCCTAATGGACCAGCGTTAGTTCATTTCCTAGATTTCTCCTCCGTAACCTGAAGATTATCGGCAATCCAAGCTAGAAGCTTACTCATTGCAGTTATAATCAGGTGTAAATTGCGAAACAAAACTAGGGTCTGTAGAAGTGAAAAATAGGGCCTCTGCGGGAGTTGAAATCGCAATTTTAATAACTATCGGCAACGGCAGAGCTGCCTTCATTTAACCATGTGCATCAAACAGACGATGGGTGGCCGCAGTGGGGTATGAGTTGAAATCAAACCTGTCATGCCAAGTCAAATTTCCAGACTGAAATGGGCTTGAAGATTCAAGGTAAGACATACGATTTATTTTTGGAGGCATGCTTACTCAAGGCTATACGACTCTGATCCTTTAAACTTTTGAAATCGTGGGACGGGATACTGGGTAAAGGCCAAGGAATTTCCACTATAAAATTTGATGGGAAGACTACAAACATTCTAATTCGACGCATCTCAATCACAAAACAATTTTTCTCGGCAGGGTGAAGAGCCACAAAGTTCCAATGGGGAAGTTCATCAGATGCTTTAAATATTAACGGAAGCTTTATTGAATGAAAGCTTCTATGTTTTCTAAAAATGCCTCCTCTATTCGGTAAATATGTTGCAAATCTATTGCAGTAGTAAGCAGTGGTGTTCACAAATTATAAAATACCTCAAAACCAAAATAACAAATTAAACGACAAATGCATACAGCATCTAAATAAAAGCTTCCTCATTTATTCTGAGGCGCAGATCTACGACATTTTTTGAAAACTACGAACCTAGTATGAAAATTTCATATCGATTGCATAGGAGATGTTAGAAAAGGAGAGAGGAAAAAAAGGTAAAGAACAGATTGCACTACTATGAAAACATTCTGAAATGTTTTCGCGCAAAAATTATGTAAAACCTCGTGTTTTACTTTCATGCTATACCAAATGAAATATAGATATTCATTTGATTTACAAAGTTTGACATATTCAAAGAAGAAAACTTCAAACCCTCGCGTGTAGTTAATAAGAAATATTTCTGTCGCAGCTTATCCTTTGAATGGATACGACGCGTAAAAGCATAATTTAAGCTGCATTTCTTCTGCGAGGCAAATATCAAAAACTTTCCTGTAAGGGAAGTCGATCTTGCCTGAGTACGAGCCAAAAAAATAATGCTTAGTTGAATCTTTCTTATATTAGACAAAAAAAAAACATTTTTTATATCATTACTGAGTAAGACGGAAGATAATAATCTTACGTACGTCAATCTCAACAGATCTGTTACAAAGGTTCACAAAACCGTATCAACTTAACTCGATTTCATTTTCTTCCTTAGTTCTGGATAAGGCCCCAAACGCTTTCATTCTGTGGCTTTGAGTTCCATTTGGTAGCATTTTACTTCCTTTTTTTTAATGTATTCTTTAATTAGATTGTAGGAAAGATATCCTCCCTGACTCTTCTCTATCATTTCACCTACTACAATGGTCTTAACTCCCGTGAGCTTGATCATTGGTGCACATTCATCGCATGGAGGCTTGGTCACAAACAGGGTTCCGTTTGTCAAATCTTTGGCGTTCCTTACAAGCAGAGCGTTCTGCTCGGCGTGGATCACATAAGGGAACTTTTTTTGGTGCGCACTGTCGTCATCGGAAGCTCTTGGAAACTCACCATACAATGCCTTGGATGGAAAGCCATTCCATCCAAGAGACACTATCTCTGGAACTAGGCCTTTTACGATGACAGCTCCAACGCCTTTCTTGGGGTCATCTGTCTGTGTAGCAAGCATTTTGGCAAAAATTATCAAGTGGCGAGCTGTATCGAAGTCATTGTAAAAAACAGCGTCAGCAGTGTCACCACGAGCCACTCGAGAATTGGCGTCAAGCGTAACCTTCCGGAAAGAAACACCTTTGTCCACAGGGGCTTTGACAACGGCGATCCATTCCGTTAAGGATTTAAAATCCTTCTTAACCTGAATTTCCATCTCACCCTGGAAGCAAGGCCAATGAAGAACTTTTTGGGCTCTTACCGACCATTCGTCACTCCACCATTTTTTGAAGAGCTCATCTCGATCCTTGCTGATTTCATCTGACGTGATCTCTTTTGGTAGTTCCCTCTTCACTCTATCTAGGACCCTTTGGTCGACATAAGGGACGAAGACAGATTGACCAACGGAACTGGTTTTGAAGAGGTTGTCCACTGTTTCTAATTCTTCTTCGTTGTCCGATTCTGGCTGTGTCGGTAGATAGAACAAGCGCGAAACTCTAGACTGTACAAGAAGTTTAGCGCAAAGGGAACAAGGTTTTCGAGACACAAACACTTTACAGCCCTCAAGCTTCCCACAGTGGTTGATCATGACACGGGCGACACCATGAACACCATCGCGACTACAGTCGGCAGTCAGGACACGATCGGTTGGTAATACGAACACTACACCGACTTTGTTAACGTGTTTGGCATTGTCTCGCTGTTCCATGACCGGAAAACTTTCCATCCAAAGCGCTAATACCATGTACAAATTCTCTTTCTTCATTCGGGTCTCGCGCTGATTACTCTCTGTTCCTTTGGTCTCATCCTGAGGTAATGAATGCTGTCCACTCGCTGCGGGTGAACCAGTTGATGGTGTAGGTTCATTTCCTTGTCCTGATTTCTCCTCCATGGTCTGAAGATCGTCGACGATCAAATTTAGAATTTACCCACTTTTGCAGTTATAGCTAAATGTGAAGTGCTGCTAAACAATGCCGATATATATAGAGATTGCAAGTGTTTTCATATCATTAAAATTACATGAGTTTAAGATGGGATTGTCTCTACCAGCATTCTATAACATTTCGACTGCGATAGCTCAAAATAACTCATTTGTTCTCGTGGAAAACCTGCAATCGATTTTCTAGTTTGTTTACTGGGTATACGTCTACAATTGAGCTTTACTGTCATTCAAATTTCTGCTCTTACTATGCAAATAATACTTGTTTTCCGTTTGAAGTAAAATTGTTTACTTTCCTCGATAAGCCACAAACCGAGACAAGTTTCTTGGAAATATAAAGAAATTTCTCCCTCATAAATAATCCGCTAATTTGGTCACGTACACCGTTCCTCAGTACCAATTCGGTGAGGAATCCTTTTCTTTTCAGCGAAGTTAAGTCACTATACATAGTGATTTGACCGCTTTTGCAGTTATAGTCAAGTGTGAAGTCTACAATTGAGCTTTACGGTCATTCAAATTTCTGCTCTGAATATGCAAATAAGACTTGTTTTCAGTTTGAAGTAAAACTGTTTACTTTCCTTGATAAGCTACAAACCGTGACAAGTTTCTAGGAAATATAAAGAAAATTGTCCCTCATTAATAATCCGCTGATTAGGGCCACGTACACCGTTCCTCAACACCGATTTGTTGGGGAAAATCCCTTTTTTTCAACGCAGTAAAGTTACTATATATAGTGATTTCACCACAAATAATCCAGACTTAGGGTAAACGCTCGAAAATGCGCGAGCGTTCTCTAAATGGTGAAATAGCCACTGAAAGTGATGAGAATTGGCGATTGTATCGTAAATGATGTGGTTCAGTGAAAGTGCTGACAGCTGGTTAGATTGTGTATTACCGCAGGTGGCCCAAGCGTATCTGCGTTTCAGATACATCACTCAATTGGTTGGTCACAGATTTCGCAAATTTCTAATTTTCGAGCTACTAGAGGTATGAACAAGCCTTGGCTTCACTTTTCTTTTTCTCTCTTTACCACTGTCATAACCGCGAACTTTTATTATTCCGTTTTTAATGGAAAACAAGACAAACTTTGCAATCCTTTCTTAACAAAAGTGAGTTTGCATTTTTCTAGAAATGCAAACTCACTTTTTCTAAAAATGCAAACTCACTTTTTCTAAAATTATGTTTATTTTTATGGCAACATTTATACTTCTCCATTTTCTTCATAATAAAACTGTTAATGTTTACAATCCTGGATCCAACAATGATTTCATTATCCTTTTCATATTTCATCATTTTCAGGAAAATTCTCGGTCATTTCATTTATTAGGAATCAAACTCAATGAGAAACAAATCGCGGCACTCAGAGTTACCCATTTAAATATTCCGCGGAAAAAAGTAAGACCTACCGAGCGGACTCGTGGTCGACTTTGCTGATGCGGTGTCAACTTCAACATCTTCCCTTAGGTCTTTAAGCCCTTTTGCCAGTAAATTAATCTGGTCGTTTGTAAGTTCTTTATTTGAAGGGTTTTTTATGTGCGTTTTGTTCGCCTCTATTTTGATAGTTGAACGTGTTTGGCGTCTGACTTTTCTGCGCCCCCTGCGTTTGTTAGTTGCTAGCCGCTTGGCGTTTGAAATTCGTTTCTTGCCCCTTTGTTTGTATTTGGAGTCAGAAAATACACGTGTGTACTTTTCAAATTCTTTTTTCTCCATTGTCAGAAAATACACGTGTGTACTTTTCAAATTCTTTTTTCTCCATTGTTCCTAAACTTTTCATCATACAGCCGAACTGAGCGATTTGTTCCTGGAGATTAACAGCTATTGTTTTGACTGTCTCGATCGTTACATTGTCTTCATTGCTTTCATCATCATCATCATAGTTTATTTAAAAAAGGAAGCTGAGGGATAGGCAAGTTATTACGTCCTGATGTGGACCTGCACCAATTAAACTATCAATTAATAAAAACCTAGTTAGTGAATAAACCGAAAATGGGTATGTAAATAATGACAATTAGAAGAAATAAATATTAATAGCAATACGGAGTAAATGTTAAAAGCATTTAAAGTCAACAGATTCGTTGGAAACGCTGCGGGAAACTTTAGCAAAACTGACAGATTTCAGAATTCTCTTATTTTCCCTGAGTTTTCTCTTGAAAGAAGTTAAGTTTGAACAGTTCTTGATGTCTTCAGGAAGGAGATTCCAGGATAGTGCAGCTCTGTGCTTAAACGAAGATCTTCCCATTTTTGTTCTTGGTCTATGAACCTTAACTTTTAAGGATTTTCTTAAGTCATAAGGAGTCTCGGATTTCACTATTAAGTCATTTAGAGGCTCGATGCTATTTCCATGATAGATATTGTACGTAATAACTAAAAGTCTCCTGATGTAAAATAAAACAATAGAGTTCCAGAGTGGAGCGTTCATGATGTCATCACTGTAGATGCTATGGGGTAGGTTATAAATAATTCTAGTAGCTCTTAAATGAATTCGACCAATATCATCCGTCAAGGCTGAAGAACAAGACCCCCAGAATACAATGCCATACAAAACGCTGGGGATAATAGTTTTATACTAAATGTTTTCTAAGGTTGGCATCGGTAAAAACTTTATCCGATTCAGTACTGCGACTTTGTTGCTAAATGACTTACAAACGTTCTTTATGTGCTCCTGCCATGATAGCTTGCTGTCAGTTGTCACCCCAAGACATTTAGATGATGATTTGTACTCAATAAAAATATTACCAAAGGCCAAACGTGGCAGGGGGCCAATAAAGTTCTGGCTAGAGATTATCAGGGGTTCACATTTCGATTCGTTGGCGATTAATCTGTTAGATTGCCACCAGGTGTACAGCTGGTCTAGTACAGACTGGAGTGTTAAGATGATATCGTCGATGTTGTTCCCAATTGTAAAAATAGTGGTATCATCGGCAAACATAAATAATTCACCACTAGTTATTGATGCTGGAAAATCGTTTACAAATATTGAAAATAATTCGGGCCCTAGTATTGAGCCTTGAGGAACTCCATGTGTGATGGTTTTGGGCTCGGACTGATATCCTGATATTTGGACAAATTGCTTACGTGCACACATGTAGTCGGTAGCCACGAAAGTAAATCGCCAAATATCCCAATGGCCTTTAGCTTCTCTAGAAGGATGGTATGGTTCACTGTGTCGAATGCTTTTCGAAAGTCAATAGAAAGCACGCCCACTTTCAGGCCCTTGTCTAGCGCATTTTTCCAGGTTTCTGTTAGGTGAAGTAAGAGGCTTTCAGTTGAATAATTTTTCCGAAAACCCCACTGTCTATGAGATAACAAGCCTTGTGTGTTCAAATGGTTGTTCAAGGTATAACTGACAACATCTTCTAAGATTTTCCCAGGGATACTGAGGAGGGAGATAGGTCTGTAGTTGTTCACTTCTGTTGGTAAGCCTTTCCTAAATATGGGTTTAACACGTGATAATTTCCAGCTTGAAGGGAAAGATGCATCACATATACTCTTCCTGAAGATTGGTAAAAGAGTGTGGATAACGGGGTCACCAATCATGGAGAGGACCCTGGGGGATACTTGGTCTGGACCAGTAGCCTTCTTGGGGCTAGCAGCTTTAATCAGTTTGTTTTTTACCAGTTCCCAGCTCATGTCAGTTTTGTCCCTGGTAGGAGTGACTCTAGTGATAAAGGTGTTTATAGACGACAAGATCAAAGGGTCAAGTTGCTTAGTGAGGTCTTTGCCGACATTCGCAAAAAAGTCATTTAATACTCTGTCTTCTCTAAGTCATGGGTTATTATCTCCTCGTTGTAATCACAGATTGGACCGATGTTTTTAACTTCATGTTTCCTCAAGACTTGGTCGGTCAATTTCCAAAATTCATTAGAATCAGTAGCTTCATTGAATAATTTTTGCCAATAATCAGCTTCAGCACTTCTTAGTAGCTTCTTAACCTCATATCGCTTCTGTTTGTAGAGACTCCATATTTTGGGGTCGCCTGATGACTTTACCTTTTAAGGAGCTTGTATCTTTTGTTCATTTCTTTCCTGATGGAGGTGTTGATCCAAGGAAGAGCCTTATCTCTTATTTTAGCATCTCGTGGGGGTGGGTGGTGATTTAGGATTTCATTGTATAGACAGTGCCAAGCGTCTACACTGTCATCGATGTCGTCGAATAAACTAGTTGTATGCCAAGGAGCCTGGTCGAAGTCACTTCTAAGTTGTCTTGTGTCTAGCGAGTTATAATTCCTGGTTGGGATAACTTTGGGTTTTGCATTACCTCTTGCAACTTTAAAGACTGCGAATATTAGATGGTGGTCAGAGATACCCAGGTCGATGGAGCCAGAGGTTTGGATTTTTGAGGGCTGACTAGTGAACACGAGGTCAATAAGTGACTTGGAGTTGGCACTAATACGGGTTGGGCTGTTGATAATGTTTTTTAGTCCACAGCTACATAGAATCCATCGTAGGCGTTTTCCATATTCGGATTCCCTATTGTTAGGTTTGTGCAACATATAAGAGTTGAAGTCGCCAACAAGGATTACATTTTTTCTTTTCAGCCAGATATTAGTAATCAGGTCTCTGAAAGAGTGGAAAAAGGAGGAGTCATCAGGTGGTCTGTAGACACAGCCAACAAGGAATGATTGGGATCTCATGGTGATGTTCAGCCATGATGCTTCTAAATTTGGTCTTTCCCAAGAAACAGAAGGGACTCCTTTTAAGCTTTTCTGCCAGTCTTTCAGCTTTTTAGGCATGCAAGCGATGGAATATCAGTTTTCCTCCCTCCGCAAAAACCAACATTCCAAATTCCTATTCGATCTGGAAACAGTGGACAAGAAGAGCCACCCAGTGGAATGTCCATTGCCAAATTATTTATTTATTAGTATTTACTTTTCGTAGTGACTGCGTCATGTTTACTCTTGACTGAGCCGGAAGTTGATATATTCAAGACATTGCAAACGACATTTATGAGTGTTTTTTTTTCCAATTGACGTTTCAAAATCAATTGTTAAAGCTCTACAGAGCTCTTTTAGTTTTGGTTTTGTTGAACCGGAGACTTCTTTGTAGGTTTTTGGATATTTCTGGCAAGGCTTACTTTTCGAAGCACAAGACGCCATTTCTTTTTATCCCGGTTATACCCAAGGCGCGAGGCATTATCGGTATGCGCAAGAAGAGAATTGACCAGTTTCGGCAAGAGTTCTGCCATCAAAACATTTTCTTACCTGCTTTCAAGAAGTAAACTTTTCATTTTTGTTTCTTAAACAACCAACCACTTCCAGTGGAAACAGTAGAGATACACGGCAACTTTGAAACGCTAGTGGCGGCCATGTTTAGTTACAACTCGCCCCCGGATCTGATCGCGCGCGCCATCGCTTATTTCTCTAGCGCGTACGAGTAATTTGCTTCCGTGTATCTTGGAATCCATTCTCCTCGCGGTCAAAAAAACCCTTTCGAGCTATGTTAGGTATTCCCTTTAGACCCCCAAATCAACGATACTCAGGAAAATTACTGAGTACCGTTAATTTCTAAATTAAGTAAACAATTCACTAAAGACATAAAACTGTAAAAACGAACGATAAGATCCGACGTTTCGGAGTAGCCATGACTCCATTATCAAGGAAAATATAAAAGATCATACACATTACAACATATAAAGCGTTTTTGGTGCGAAAAAATAACACAAGAGGGTGCGAAGATCATAATAATATTATAGAAATACTTTCGCACGAATGGAGTCTGATTGCACGTTGAGATTTGGCTTTGACGCTCTTATATAAAAAGCATTTCGTACACTAAAAAGTCCAATTTGTTTCTGCATTTCTTAAGCGCTTCGAAACGCTTTAGCAGGCCCTGGAGCATTTTCCTGTGCATGTTCTGATAGTGTTTGGCAATGGCGGAGGATTGCTGTTTATGTCCTTTTACACGATTATGTAAATGTCCCCCTGTGTAACCTACATAACCCGCATCACGCAGGTCACATTGAGAACCGCACTGCTCATTTACAATTGGTGGCTTTGGTTCCTTCACATTTAATTCTTGTTCGATTTGTCGGCTCACAAACACAGGCTGGATGGTGTGTGTACTTTTAGGCTTAGATCCTTATAAGTCGTTTCCTCACAATATCTGTTGAGATTTGGTCTTTAAATGGTAAACCTTCTCGGACCGTGTCGTTTGTCTCTTGAGATGGTGATAAAGGCTGCTGTTGGTCGCAAATTTTGGAGTCAACGAAGCTTTTGATGCGGGTCACATTCGTCGGAAAAATGTGTCCAAGATGAAGGTAAACGATGTGCTCGATCAAGCATAGTTCTTAGTAAACCCTTTTTGTAGCGATTGTCGACATGACGTTTGAAATCAGTATTCTCACGGTTGAAGTATCCCAAACATCTTGTTAATTCTACCATCAAACGTAACAATGATTTGCGAGTCAACAGTGAAGAGTTCCAAAATTCCAAGTTTGCGAACAGTACAGGTGTAAGCATAAACTATAAGGGTAAAACAGTCTTCAAACATTAAATAAAAGTTTGGGACCCTCAAAGCAAGAGATATTGACCATGGCAAAGTGGGAAAACATTCAAGGTTCAGAAAACCCACCGTTTTTATATAGGAAATATATTTACATATTTCTGAAAAGCGTGGGAACGGTCAAATTTCCCGGTCAGAGTTTGCAAATAGTTCAGCTCTACAGTTTAATTTCCAGGCACCAGTCACTTGATTGTAAGAACCCCTGATTGTAAGAACCCCTTACTGTAAGACCCCTGATTGTAAGAACCCCTGTTTGTAAGAACCCCTGATTGTAAGAACCCCTGATTGTAAGAACCCCTTACTGTAAGACCCCTGATTGTAAGACCCCTGATTGTAAGAACCCCTGATTGTAAGAACCCCTGATTGTAAGAACCCCTGACTGTAAGACCCCTGATTGTAAGAACCCCTGACTGTAAGACCCCTGTTTCTAAGAACCCCTGATTGTAAGAACCCCTGATTTTAAGAACCCCTGATTGTAAGAACCCCTGATTGTAAGACCCCTGATTGTAAGAACCCCTGATTGTAAGAACCCCTTACTGTAAGACCCCTGATTGTAAGAACCCCTGTTTGTAAGAACCCCTGATTGTAAGAACCCCTGATTGTAAGACCCCTGATTGTAAGAACCCCCGATTGTAAGAACCCCTGATTGTAAGAACCCCTGATTGTAAGAACCCCTGATTGTAAGAACCCCTGACTGTAAGACCCCTGATTGTAAGAACCCCTGACTGTAAGACCCCTGATTGTAAGAACCCCCGATTGTAAGAACCCCTGATTGTAAGACCCCTGATTGTAAGAATCCCTGATTGTAAGATTTCCCGACTGTAAGAACCCCTGATTGTAAGACCCCTGTTTGTAAGAACCCCTGATTGTAAGAACCCCTGACTGTAAAAACCCCTGACTGTAAGAACCCCTGATTGTAAGAACCCCTGATTGTAAGACCCCTCATTGTAAGAACCCCTGACTGTAAGAACCCCTGATTGTAAGAACCCCTGACTGTAAGAACCCCTGACTGTAAGACCCCTGTTTGTAAGAACCCCTGATTGTAAGAACCCCTGATTTTAAGAACCCCTGATTGTAAGAACCCCTGATTGTAAGAACCCCTGATTGTAAGAACCCCTTACTGTAAGACCCCTGATTGTAAGAACCCCTGTTTGTAAGAACCCCTGATTGTAAGAACCCCTGATTGTGAGAACCCCTTACTGTAAGACCCCTGATTGTAAGACCCCTGATTGTAAGAACCCCTGATTGTAAGAACCCCTGATTGTAAGAACCCCTGACTGTAAGACCCCTGATTGTAAGAACCCCTGACTGTAAGACCCCTGTTTGTAAGAACCCCTGATTGTAAGAACCCCTGATTTTAAGAACCCCTGATTGTAAGAACCCCTGATTGTAAGAACCCCTGATTGTAAGACCCCTGATTGTAAGAACCCCTGATTGTAAGAACCCCTTGCTGTAAGACCCCTGATTGTAAGAACCCCTATTTGTAAGAACCCCTGATTGTAAGAGCCCCTGATTGTAAGAACCCCTTACTGTAAGACCCCTGATTGTAAGAGCCCGATTGTAAGAACCCCTGATTGTAAGAACCCCTGACTGTAAGACCCCTGATTGTAAGAACCCCTGATTGTAAGAACCCCTGATTGTAAGAACCCCTGATTGTAAGACCCCTGACTGTAAGACCTCTGATTGTAAGAACCCCTGACTGTAAGACCCCTGATTGTAAGAACCCCTGATTATAAGACCCGTAAATGTAAGGCAATCCCTGAGTGGAAGGTTTTGATCTGGTTGTAAAGTATGAATTTGAAGCTCCAACATAAATCAGAAATTTACAACTCTTATATGATCTGTATTAAGACCCTTGAAGATGTGAATCAAACATAAAACCCTGAAAGTATGGTACACATTTTAGGACCAATGGGTTGAATACAATCACTTTTCATGTATTTGTTGAGAGGTCAAGGTTTAGGGTTAACAATAGTTTAAAATTTATCTGAAAATGTTGCATATTCGAATCCATTGTTTGTAATATTGAAAAGCACAGAAACCCATTTGGGATCATAACTATTGTCAGTAGCAAACCTGCTCATTCCCACAGTCTATCAGGCAAAAGGCAAAGAGATTGGAATAAACCTAGTAAGTAATTAAAAGGGTCATTGCAAATAAGTTTCCAAAGTTTATTTGAAATTTATTAAAAAATTACAGATATTGAATACACTTTGCCTGGTGCTAAACCTGGACCTTATTCACTTTGATTATATTTGTATTGACAGCATTAAAATACATGCAAATAGACAAACTATTAATAATATATCTCATCACGTTTTTTGAAGAAAGGAAGGGAAATGAAGTTTAACTTGGATAAAACCCTCATCCACCACTTGCATTACAACTAAGTTTGTTTGAAAAATTTATCCATGCAATATAAACAAAAAGAGTTTGATGTTTTCTACAGATTAATATTGAGATGATGACACTCAATATAGGCACTGAGTGCCTACTTCCTAACAACCTATGAGCCACTCATTCTTTAAGACACTCAACAAAATCCTTACATCTGAAATTCCTGTCATTAAAAATAAGCAAGAGGTAAATAGTTAATGCTTTAAAAAAAATGTGTGAATTACAATATGGGTATTGAATAAATATTTCATTAAAAAGAAGTACAAGGGATAATCAAAATCAAAAATTGACAACTTCTTTAGCATATTTTCCACTATAATAAAATTTCCACTCTTTGAAATTATAGGGGTACCATGAGAGACCTTTATGATGGATTAAAAATTTGCTTCTATTCTTCGTAGTATATATGTATTTATTGATTCTGGAGAATTAAGTTCCTAGTTTTTACATCAATTATGGATAAAAAGCTCTCTCTGTCTATGTGATGTATAGACTTTATCAACAAGTATTTCTGAGTTTAGCACATTTGCAGTTATTTACAATACACATAACTTCCACTCCTCTCCAACCAGATTTAATTACATGTATTTGGATGATTTAAAATTTGGTAAAATCAAATAAGGCTGAGGAGTTAACCAAACACTAAATTTGGCCTGTGCTATACTATGGATGTAACATTAACGAGTATAAATTAAAATGAAACAAAGGTAGCTTTAAATTCAATCATGTCAGGGAGGTATGAATTAGCTTAGTGTATTGCCAATTAATCCAGCCAAATTATCATGCTCATGTTCTGGAGACAAATCTTAGTTATTAAATTTGATGCAAAAATTTTGTTAGACTTTTGACATCATCTCAAATTTTGTTTTCAATTTTTTTAAGATTTCATAGAGGGATGCAGTCTCATTATAGAATTGCATAATTCAATAAAAACTTGCATTTTGATGGTTCATAAAGCGAGGGATTTAGCGTGGAATTGTGAGTGGAAAATGAGGCTCAGTGATACTGTTTTGCATCTTTTGTTTTGCACTCAGGACAAAAAAAGTATATCATTGCTGTTTTCTTTACTTCTTATTAACTTTTATTCATCCATATGATTCAAGGAAAAGCCATACTTGACTCACCAATTCCACATCAAATTGCATGCCAAAAACTAATATTGCACAAATTGCAAATTCCCTCATCAGGTAATTAATTTTCCTATAGTAGCACTTTCTAAAGTTGAGGAGTGAAGAAATTCAATTCAATTAAAATAGTATTACAAGCTTCAATTGAAATAGTGTTACAACTTTAGGATGAAATTTCTTTAATCCTCAACAATTTCGGGTACTAGCATCTCTAATTTCATTGTTGCATGTGTTGTGTTTTGAGGCATTTTATTGGCAAGCCTCACCATCTTGCCTTCTGACAGTTTCACCACAGGCACTATGTAAATTCTTGCCTTGTCACCAGCTTTCCTCAAGGTACAACTGTTGATAAACGAGATAAATGCCGTTACATGACAATGAAATAAGTGTATGAAATGTTCCTAATGACATAGTCTGTCAATTAACTGCCTTGAATACAGGGTATTTAAGTGATTACATTCATTCCTAACAAGCCACCTTTTGAATAAACCAGGGCACAAATCCACACCCATCCCTTAGCACAAAAGTGCTCTTTACTTATTTCTCCCAATAGTCCATTTTACAGTTGTGTGCTTGGTTGCCAAGCCTTTGAACAGGAGTGAGGCTAAGGGTGACCTTGTTATGATACAAACCTTGCTGCCTTTCAAATGTAAATCACTTTGTTATCATGCTAAGTAGATACAGGTCTCTATCATGACAAGGTCACCTTCAGCCTCACTCCAAATCAAAGGCTTGGCAACCAAGTACACAACTGTAAAATGGCCTATTCTGAGGATATTTTCGGGCAAATCAGTGCTCCTCGCCTCAATTTATGTCTACAGTTTTATTTCTTGCACATACCTTAACCACTATCTAATACTGTGAAGTTTAATTCATGGTGGGGCTCCCACGTGCACGAAGCGCGTATGGGGCAGACCCCCATACCCATGGAATAATTATGGTTAACCTCTTTTCGTTTGTTTTTCACGTGCCTGACCGAGCATACGTACGTACATGCGTACGTGCCTTCAACTTCCACAGGTAGGGTAGGGGAGACTATCAAAATGAAGGGAGGGGTGTCTCAGGCAAGTTCTGGCATTTGCACTTCTTTTATGTTATCATTAATATTATGAACTTGGGAGCTCCGCTTTTAGGCTTGGCTAAAGCTATATATTACGAATAAATGGATCGGGAGTAAGAGAATGTGTATTCTCAAGTCTAATTTTTCTCTGCTTACCAGGCAATTATCTAACAACATGTTACCCTTTTTGAGAGACAAAAATGAAATGTATGTGTAAATATGGCACTAAGGTCAGTCAGGGGCCCTCTCCCTCCCCTAAGTCTCCTAATGTATCTGATGTTCTTCAACTATATCAAGGTTCTCAAGTCATTGATAATAAACTCATAAAGGCTGAAAGTTTCTAAAGAAACTGTTTGGGGCTGCGTCGGTGGGGGTAACGAAGTAATTTGAATATATCAACAAAGTTGAAATGGTAAATTGGCCACCATTACTATTATAAAAGCCGACGTTTTGAGCATTAGCCCTTTGTCGAAGTGAATAGAGGAATTGTGGGTTGTGTGTGCTTTTGAAGGCAGAAAAAGGAGCTACATGATTGGTGGGAACATGGCAACGAGAAAAACACGAATAAATCAGTGGAATGAAAAGCGTTCGTTGATACCTGTGGGATTTAGACTGCCGGTTTGAAAGATGAGCTTTTGTTCAAGAGTTTTCTGGCTTTCCGGGCTACCTAGGTGTAAGGAAAGACCGCAGATTGCCATGTGTTGCTTAGAATGATTAGGTAAAAGCAACGTAATCGTAACGGTGGCCAATTTATCATTTCAACTTTGTTGATATATTCAGATAATAAACTCAACCTGTTTTAATTAAATAACTGCAGTTCCTGAAGTTTAAATTTTGGATGTGTCAATTTTTTTCATTCGATTAATCACATTTGATGCTGGTTATACCAGAATTAACGTAAAATCTTCTAGGGATAAGAGCAAGACATTAAAGTCCCTTTTTTGCTGCTTGCAAACAAACAAGGTTTGGAGCCCATTTCTCTTGGTGTACGAAGATCGTTCTGAGAAAGTGTGTGGACAAAACGTGGCCTACCCTGTGGCCTACCCTACGGCCTACCGGTGGTCAGATCTTTAAAAGGATAGCATTGCTGGAAACCTTTCAACGTTTTCCTGAGTACTGTCTTACCAACGAATTTCTTCTGTTGTTTTGGGGGGCCACATTCCTATCAAAATTTCTTAACCTTCTGATAGAATAACGAAATCGAGGAACAGAAGCCGGTTAAACGCAACTTTTGGGCAAACATCATCATATCAGCTCTCCTTTCAAATTAGTGCAATACTGGCCCTTTCTTTGGAAAAAGCAAGTAAAGTTTGCGAAATGTTTACGACGGCGATGCGTGCGTGTCCCGGGGTGCTCGTTGCAAATTCAATACTCTACAGCACTTAAAAAATTGGCCTGGCACGTTATGTTAGCTTTTTCTTACCCGGATATGCTCTCCGATATAACGCCGTTCCTGATTACATTTTTACACTAGCACTCCACTATATGTCACCAACTGACCGCCATTTTCCATATCCTCTGCGACGCAATTTTCCCTTTCGTAAACGACCGTTGCCATTTTGAAACGGTCGTTTCCATTCATTATAAAATGGCAACGACTGTTTCGGCAAATGACAACGACCGTTTCAAAATGGCAAAATTGACCTTTTCAAATGGCAACAGCCGTTTAGGAAAGGAAATACGTCTGTGCGACCACGCAATATATTAGCCCCACCTCTCCCCTCCCCCTCAACCTACCGGTATAGTTGAGTGCTGTGATATTTACAGTGTTTCGTTCCCTCGGACGTTGAAAATCGTGTTAGCGACCTCTTAATATACCCTTTTGTACGCCAGCGTATTCGTTCGACTCTTACTGATTTTATTTTTATGTTCTTAAAAATCTGCCTACCGGTAGGCCATACGTTAGGCCATAGGGTGGTCCACAGGGTAGGCCATGGCCTAGGCCACGTTTTATCCACACCCTCTGACTGAAGTTTATTTGCTTTCAGTAATGAAACTAGGATACATAGGGTCTACTCTGCAGCAGCAACTGACTCTGATATGTTCATTGTCAAGATTTAGAAACTTACCTCACAGATACGCACGCTGAATCAGCACCTTGGGAGTACTGAAGATAAGTGCAGTCATTGGTGTCGACCAGGATACACCACTGTCTCTCCCACTTTTCAAATATTGGAGAGCGCATTACTGCATTCTGCTTTGCTGCGGGTAATGTCCAGGTGAATATAGTAACCATTCCATTTGGTGTTGGTTTTATGTTTTGTGGTACCTGAAAAAAGAAAATAATATACATACTTTTGAGATAAAACATATGGAAAACATGTCATGTAAAGTAATGTGCCTAGCGAGTTTCGTAAGGATTTTCGTATGTTCCCAGGCGCTCCCTATTTTTAGGAGCTCCGTAGACTTAAAGGCGAGGAAAATCTAGAGCGATGAGCAAAATGTACCACATGTTACACCAGGGAATTATTCTATCATTATTTCAAACCAGTACTTTGGCTATTAGTTGTCGTAATAAAACCCTAAGCCTTTTTGCAGTATTGCATCGATCGCCTAGGGCGTGGGCGAAAGACGAAAACGACGCGCACAAAACCACGATATTATGGTCAACAAAATGGCCAACGAAATGGCTCGTTGCTTACAAAAGCGAATTTTAAAGAAACGGGGGCAAAAATTGATCCTTAAGAATAGCTATTTTATTTCTTAGCTCGTGGGGGAGGAAGATTGCGTGACGAGCCCAAAGAACGTCTGCGTAGAAGGCTATTGCAACGCGAGCTTTGTTAAAAGTGACTGAAACTGTTTAATTATATATGATACATTTAAAGGAAACAAATTTCTATTGCATTAAAAAACTCCAACCCAAATTATGGCTTTTTTGAGTTAAGAGCAAAAAGAAAAAAGAAAAAAACGCTAACAGCCGATACCCACCCCTCCTTTATTTGCACATTTTATCATCCACTTACCTTAGCGAGGACGTTCCAGAGAAGTTTCTGGCGTTCCTTGGTCATTAAGGACAAATGTTTTCTTTGGTTTCCCTCCATGTGTTCCTCCTTGTTTTTCCTTCGTATTGCCTTTTCGCAACCTTTCATAGCGCAGATACACATTCTTTCTCCACAATCAATCGAATGAGATGGTATTAAACTCCTTTTGAAATAAAAAGAAACCTTGTCAAAAATGACATGCAGTATTAATCATCTCACATCCTTATGCCGTGTTTTGCTTCTTACTGGTACAGCTTGTAACACCAGGCTGTTTGAGAGCTGAATGATTAATACGTTACATAACCTCTAAGCAATCAGGCTACTCGGAAACATCGGATGATATGATTCCATCGTAAGCGCATTTAAGGATAATTTTTAACAGGATAGGTTACTCTTTGGATCATCATAATTGAAAGTATACTTAAAGTGCACCTAAACCCAAAATTTTTTTTTCGCCTAACGAAATAAGCTTATTTTTTGGAGTATTTCTGTGCAAAAATTTTTTAATTTGCTCAAATCTTTAATTTTCTATGCCCAGTCAAAATACGGAAAATCGGCCGCCATCTTGCCCCACGACCGAGTTTAAAGAAGAATGGCTCTAGCGGGTAATGTGACGTCAAATCGAGAACACGAAAGTCTGCATCTCACACATTTTCACTTGTTTGGGAAGATTGTCGTCGATATTGTCCGAAATATGCCGACTAGGTATGTTGTATGAAGAATGTATGAAGCGAGATACCCTCTTGCAAATTTCGCACGTTGCTGCATCCTTCTACAACACACTTAGTGGGCATATTTTCGGACAATTATCGACTACAACCTTCCCAAACAAGTGAAAATGTGTGAAATGCAGACTTTCGTGTTCTCGATTTGACGTCACATTACCCACTAGAGCCATTCCTCTTTAAACTCGGTCGTGGGGCAAGATGGCGGCCGATTTTCCGTATTTTGACTGGGCATAGAAAATTAAAGATTTGAGCAAATAAAAAAATTTTTGCGCAGAAATACTCAAAAAAATAAGCTTACTTCGTTAAGCGAAAAAAATTTTTTGGGTGTAGGTGCACTTTAAGCATGGTGAAGGGAATTATATGAAATTAGGCAAAACAATAACGATATCATGATTACATAAAGAAATCAGCTAAGATACTCTCTTTATATGTTTGCTCTTGAGGTACGTAAAGGAATCATAGAAATCAAAAGATACCCATAATTAGAATCTGCCCTTCTGATGCCACAAGGTGATAAAAAAAAAGTTGGTATCACGTTGCAAGTTTTGCGAAAAGACAAGGCTTAACTCACGTATCTTCCAAAAGTCCTATCTGAAATTACCTCGTGATATTTTGTCCACATTTAAGTGGGTAAGGCACCTCTGTAACACTACAAGTTAGATCTCCGTGTTTCTTTTTATCTTTTCTTTTGAAGCTGATGCCACATTTGCAGAGGACTTCCACCATTGGACACGTCGCTTTGTGAGCGTCTATTTGTTTCCTTTTCATGCTTTCTTGGCATTCTTGACAATTTAATTCTAACTCCGGACACCGTTCTAGGTGATCTTTGGCCCGGTTTAGCGCAATATTCTCTCCGCAGCACTTGCACTGCCTATCGACCATCCCAAGCATGGTATTCGCGAGGCGGTTTGAGCAGAACGCCGTCACAGGCTGACGGCACATCTCGCATGTGCTGGATTGCCCTTGACTTGTTTTCTTAAACATATCCACGCAGAAACCACAAAAGGAATGGCCACACGGTGTTGCTAGTTCTGCGTCTAGAATGGGATTCTTGCTGTAAAAGAGAAGGCGAAGTAAGGTCAGGAAAATAGCTCCAGGCTGGCATGTTATTCCGAAAATGGCGTGAAGTGTATTATCCATTCAAGTCACAAGTTAAATATTTATAGCAAATGGTAATAACTTCAACTTACCAAACATTACACAGGTATTCAGCTGGGACAGAATCGCTGAATGCGATGTAGTCAAAAACCGAACGAGAGTGACTCATGTTTGGTCAGTTTAAAATGGCTTGTCGTTTCTCTTCGCTCGGAGGCTCTCTCTCTTTCTCTCTCTCTAACTTTTGTTAGGAGTGTGAAGGAATAAACCGCCTACGTGGTGGAATATCAAAATTCACAGGAAACAACTTCCCTTCAACAACCAATAGGAAAGTAAACCACAGTGACTCTTGACAAGCACTCGCGCACTTTGCTAACAGGTATATTAAAGTTGTATTTCCACACCTTATTCAGTGACAAAAAGTGTTCATGGGACAAAGATTATTTTAAGAGATACTTCCTGGTACTGCACTTATAAATGGGAAGATTGCATTTTGTTTAGATAAACGTTTTCCACAGGCTGAGATCTCCAATGTCTGCATATTTTCACCATTTAAGTTGTTTTAAAAAATCATGTCCAAAAAGTGATTCAAGAATACGTAGAGCACGTCTGCAGATTTCGAATTATACCTTGCTTAGTTTTGGAATGACATTAATTCTTGAGTTATTGTCGATTTCATTACGGCAATACTACTTTTCAAGTTTGACAAGTGCTTCGCTTCGTTGTATAAAGTTCTGTTTCTACTGAAATCAAAATTGCTTATCTAAAGTTGTGATAACCGCCGACAGTATTTGCGGTTATGTGTGGCTGGATTAACAGGAAGGGGGGTATTGTTTAAATAAGTTGTGACAACCAATATTATTGTCAGAAAATAATGAAAGGATAAAATTAACTATTAACTAAGGAAGTGCGAACCTTTATTGTTTGGATGAGCAAACCTATCGAAATCAGTTTCGCTTTGAATAAACGATTCCTTTCTCTAGAACCTTTACAGTGTATAAAAGTAGAAATTATTATGGCCACCATTACCTATCGACGAAAAGGACTTTTCATTTTATTTGATGGGCATAGTTGTTCGCATCTTGTTGATACTGAAATCAAAATTATGTAAAAACCGCCAACAGTATTTCCTTTGTGTAGGTGGAGTCACAGAAAATAGGCTATTGTTTAAATAAGTTGTGAAAACCTATCTATTATCACAAAAGAAATGAATGGATGAAATAAACCATTAATTAAGCAAGTGCGAGCCTTTCAGAGTTTCATTGAGCTAACCCATCCGTTTTGCTTTCAACGAATGATTCCTTACTTTGTGTCACATTGGCAATAATCATCACCTTCTGCCTATGTCAGTTTATTAAGTCGCGAGACTCACTTTATTTCAACTATTTATTTAGAGGCGATGTGCGAGAAAAAAAAAAGCGAAAAATTAAGCCGAAAGTGTCGGTACGGAAATTGTTCACAATTCCAAGATTGCTTAGGGACCGGTCATTATTTATCGCCTGGGGGGGGTCGGAGTATTTAAGGGGGGATCACATGGTTTTTTGAAGACCTTTAGGGGGGATCAGCCGTAATTGACAAGCATAATGGGGGGGATCAGACCAAAAAAAAAGGAATTTTAGGTCGCGCCAGGACCCCGGGTGATTGCATTTGTAAATACTTTGGTAGGATTTGCCGCTGGGACTCCCCCAACCATATATTCAAGACCACGTTCAGTTGTATTTTGTATTATATAAACTCTATTCTAGCCCAGACACAAAACCCAAACCCTTTTACAGACCCTCCATTTTGTAAAAAAGAATCACTATCGTAGTCTAACATACACGTTTTTATTCAGGCACGATCTAAATTAGAAAGGTAATCAAGATTTTGACATCAGAACAAGAGCAGCTCAGGAGCGAAGAAGGCAAGAGGCCGAACGAACGTACAAGGACTTTCAATGGGATAACCTCATCGAGGGTGGCAAAGTTCAAAAGTTGCGGGTAAGAGAACTAGACCTGTATCTCAACAAGGATGGTTTGACGACTGTGGGTCGGAAACTTGACAAAGTGAAGGCCATTCGATGTCACTATTACCGACAGAATAAAGAGACTGTGATAACAGAAGAACTGTCGAGTGATGAAGATGACGTGGAATTCGAGGATGAAGAATCCGAAAGTGGAGAGGCAGAGAGCGACGATGACTATGTTTTCGTGGATTTGGATGAACAGCCTGAGATTGGCACTTCCTCGACAATTCAGTTCGTATCTGACGAGCAAATATTTACCGTTGTGGTTCAAGGTCCATGAGACGTAAGTACCACTATTAAAATATCACTTGCATATTCAAAAAGTTATTTGGCGGTGGCTGGGAGAAAAGGGGGGGGGGGATCATGAAACTTTCCACTACCGATAAGGGGGGATCTCTAAAAAACCAGATACTCTACGGGGGGATCAGGTAAATGCTTCGATGTGACAACAAAAATACTCCGACCCCCCCCAGGCGATAAATAATGACCGGTCCCTTAGCCTCGCTGAGTAAAAGGTATAAAGGAAATTGCCCCTTGCTGTGTTGCAAGTTTAGGAAAAGCGATGCTGTTTCCGCCTTGTTTTGGCCTTATCAAAGCCCGAACACTTCGTTTTGGGGTGAATAAAACAAACACTTTTCAAGAGGCATACTGGAGTTTTCATGGAGTTGCTAATATTTATAAGGGATAGTACGTTGGTACTATTGCCAGAACATTTTCGTAAACGGCTTCCAGCCCGCGCCAATTTCGTCACATGTGTTCGTCAAGGAAATCCTGGATGTCCCCTTGGCGGATTCCTTTCTCCCTCTTTACGTGGTACTTGACGCGCGCCCACGCCGACTCTGCCTCTTGCGTATGTACGCCAGTAACGGGATCAACGAAGTTGTTCTGATGGACAACTATTCTGTGCATGGTCACGTTAGGAACGTACTGATGAAGGTTCCTGTACGCAGCCCAGTCGTCAGTGTGCACATCTGACCCAGGCAGGAGGACCCTTTGAAGAATATTGGACAATGTTCGGCGGTCTCCTCTCCTTACAACTTGAAAGTAGCCGCGACAAGGACTGTGTTCCGTAGAGATCACGCCAAACACCCACACTTCATCGCTGGCCCTGCGACCTCTTTGATACTATAACGATTAAATTTTTAAAACGGAGATTTACATTGGCATTCATGCTTGTCTAAAGAACGATTAACTTTGACTTGATGCGTGCGAAATCAAGCACCCTCCTGGCATATAAACCCTCCTTCTTACCAGATTTAATGGCGGGTGTTAGGCGTTCTTGTATCATGGGCACGGTAGCCAGAAAAACGGACAATTCTTCAACCTGGCTGTGCTCGCGAGCACATGTATGACTTGCAGCAAGAAAAAATGCTTGCGGATCAAACCCTATTAATATTTCGTGGTAAAATAATTTTTCCGTACGGAGAGTTGGATGTGTCTGATACTTGGCGGAAAATCTATAGACTACTCTGATTTTGGGATGTTGTAAGCTAGTAAAGGCGGGCGTATTACAAGGGGGCAATCTTAAAAGGGGGCGTAACCTCTGTCAAACCATAAGCAAATAAATAAATGAGACTTGGCGAGCCCGGAAATTGATAGATTTCCTTTAAAAGTTGTCAAGAAGTTGCTACAAAACTAAGTTTTCAAACAGAAGCCTCCGTTTGAAATGAAAATTACAGTGCACTTACTCACCTTCGATTTGTGCTTGAATTGACTTTCGTCACACTTGACCCCGTACACACGCCCGCCAAATGGGGTGACTGGTCTATCTTCTATATCTCTCTTACAAATGAAGCGGAGCGTGGCAAACACACGTCCAACGGTGTTTTTTGTCAATCCAACCATGGAAGAAACTCTAGAGCGCAACTCGCGCTGACTCCACAGATAGATCACAATTAGGAGTTTTTTCAGAGGAATCCGGGGAAACTCGGCGAAAAAACTGCCTTCTCTCAGAGACTTTTTGCCTCTACAGCCTTTGCATCTCCTTATAAAGAACAATATTTAATAATTATAGACAAGGATCGATTGTTAGTCATTTTGCTTAAATTTGGAAAAGGGAAAGCAGTGGTCTAACTCGTTAGGAATTCCGATTTATGGTGATCACTTATTTCAATGTTAAACTACCTAGTAGTATGTCGGTGATAGAAAGTAGATATTTAAAAAAGTTTAGTATTGGTACTGTCTATTCTTACCACACATATCCATCTACGTGGTCTGGATTTCTCTCTACTAATTCCATTCCTCTATTGCATGGCACGCATCTCAGAGGACTCGCTATCAAGTTGTGCCGCTGTAGCCAGGTTATTACATTGAGGACTGGACCATCAGTAAGCCTGTTAATGTCCATGAGATTCATCTTGATGCTGTTCGGATGCTTGATTTGCTGTATTTTACTACTTATTTTGTGACTGCTAAGAAACCGCTACTGCTGCGAAAACGAGAGGCGGAGCTGCGGCCCTTTGTTCTGTCTTTCTTTGAAATAAAATTTTCGCACTTTGTTTGTGGCCTTTTCACAATAACCATAGAAATTCTCATGCCCTCATTGGTCGAGAGTCATTTTCAATCTTTGCCACGAAGACTAAACCATTTCTCTCGTGAAACAAATGCACATTTCTGAAATATGGACAATGACGAGTGTCCGAGTTCCAAGATTGGCATACTCGGAGAAATTTTTTAAGAGGAACTTGTCGAAGTGAAAGAAGTACGTGGCGAAAGAAAATCTTCAGAAAAAAAGTGCTGGTTCTTGGTTCGCAAGGAGGAAAGAAGGCGACCTTGTGAAAATACTTAGAGATGCCGAAGTGAAGGGCACAAAAATAAAAATGAAGTGGGTGATAACAAAATTCAGGGTAAAAGATTCTATCAATTCACTACTTAACACGAGGTAGTGAGTCTCATCGCCTCTTTGGTTACACTGTCAACAACACACACGTGAAAAAAGCAACGATCGAACATGTCACGTGCGGGTGATTTTCGGAAAACCTTGGCGCATGAACTGTACCTAAGAGATAATAATCTATTTCTACATAGATTGTGCTCAAAATATAGGTTTAGAGCACATATCAAGCGCGAAAACGTCAAAGTTCACGGAAAACTTAAATTTATGCGAATTTCTTGAATATTTATCAACTACTAATAATAATAACAACAATGGTGATAATAATAAACTTTATCTATATAGCGTCTATATCACTAATTGCTCTAGGCGCGTAAAAGTATCACAAAATGTATTTAAAAACACTGAAAAATCTAACAGCTACATTATATAAACATGGAAATTAAACAGAAATATATTTACAAATCAAAAAAGCTTGGCGAATTAAATATGTCTTTTTTGGAAGAATTCAAGGAATCGGCATTTCTTAAAGATGCGGGTATGCTGTTCCACAATTTAGGTCCTTGAGTAACTTATTCGAACAAGAACGCAAAGAGTAGGAGCTGGTAAAAAAGCTGAGAAAATTGGATATATTTCTTGGTGAATCTCCAAGCGCCTCTAAGGATATCAGTTTTTGTAACTTTAGGAGTTACCAGATAGAATGAAATATATGAAGTTCATATATTTTGAACTGCGGTATTAGTTACGTATGATGCACGATCTTCGCAGTAGATAGCGCTATTTAAGCAATAGCGAAAATCAGACCTGAAAAAAGTCAGGCCTGTATGGGACTCAAACCACTGACCTCTGCGATAATAGTGCATCGCTCTACCAATTGAGCCAACTGGGAGCAGGCCG
The DNA here is from genome assembly GCF_964205215.1 of Stylophora pistillata. Classification (NCBI taxonomy): domain Eukaryota; kingdom Metazoa; phylum Cnidaria; class Anthozoa; order Scleractinia; family Pocilloporidae; genus Stylophora; species Stylophora pistillata. The sequence continues at coordinate 24,755,620 of NC_142521.1, read as the reverse complement.
TTAAGTTGATTCGTAATAAACCCGTGAAAGTGATAAATCAGATAGAATGAAATATATGAAGTTCATATATTTTGAACTGCGGTATTAGACACGTGTGATGCACGATCCTCGCAGTAGATAGCGCTATTTAAGCGATAGCGAAAATCAGACCTGAAAAAATCAGGCCTGTACGGGACTCGAACCACTGACCTCTGCGATACTAGTGCTTATTACGAATCAACTTAACGGCCTGCTCCCAGTTGGCTTGTTAGCTCAATTGGTAGAGCGCTGCACTAGTATCGCAGAGGTCACTGGTTCGAGTCCCGTACAGGCCGGATTTTTTTCAGGTCTGATTTTCGCTATTGCTTAAATAGCGCTATCTACTGCGAGGATCGTGCATCATACGTATTTAGGAGTTACCCTAGCTAAATAAAAGTATTTACTACCACTAGATTACTACAGTTAAGAAAATCCTCCCCTCCCAAAGCAAAGAACCATCTCCACAACTCAAAGTCGACGGTCAAGTTATAACTGAAAAGAGCTCAATCGCAAATTATTTCAACAATACATTCGTAAATACAGCTGTCAACCTTTGCAAATCGTTTGTAAATGCTGCATCGAAACTCTCGTGAAGTATATCTTTAACAGAAGCTACGAACGCTACTTTTCTGTTTACTGACAGTTCTGAAACTGCTGTTCAGTCGGAAGGCCGACGACTTCAATCAGGCAAAGCAGTGGGCTTAGATAACATTCCACAAAGACTTCTAAAGGACGCTTCTGCAATAGTCACAAAACCTATTAACAGTAATAATTAATAAAGGCTGATAGTTTCGAAAGAAACTGTTTGGGGCTGCGTCGGTGGGAGTAACGAAATAATTTGGATATATCAACAAAGTTGAAATGGTAAATTGGCCACCGTAACGATTACAAAAGCTGACGTTTCAAGCAATAATTAATGCTTCACTGTCTCAGAGCAAAGTTCCTGACGACTAGCTTTTGTGGACTTGCGTAAGGCATTCAACACAATAGATCATTCCTTTTTTTCAGGAAACTGCGCTATTTTGGAATCAAAAGCAAAGAACTGAACCGATTTGAAAACTATGACTGGCCACACCCAAGTTTTAGCAATGCCGGACTTCTGGATAATTTTCAAAGAAGGGCATCCAAAATTGTTTCAAAATCTAACGATAGTGGTCAAGCTTTAATGGATCTTAAATGGCCTTTCAGTAAATGTTATTACAGTCGAGAAGAGACGAACATACTTTTAAAGTGGTTAATAAATGTATTTTTGATAATTGTCCTCTAAACCCAACCCTAACCCTAATAATACCAGAACAAGACAGGGAAATTTGCTTCATTTGCCTCGCGCTAGAGCTAAAACAGCCGAGAAATCTTTTTTTTATCATGGATATGTTGTTTATAATAGTCACGTTAATTAGAATTTTCTGTAATATTATATTGAATAAGACTTTTTTATTATTTTATATTTATTTTTGGATCCTATTCACCAGGGCTCCTATTGATAGCAGAGCTTTAAGTTCTGATGGGACTACCCTGATGTTGGGATTTCTATTTATTTTTATTTTTATCCAGCAAAATGGGAGTTATATGTTCATCCTTCTTTGTAAATGTTACAATGCGCGCTGCCCTATTCTGCACTAGCTGTAGGCGGTTTAAGAGAACTTTAGGTAATCCATATAAAATAGCAGTACAGACTGTAGTCCAAGTTAGTGGTCACAAAAGGATGAATAATTGCTTAAGCAGATTCACGATCCAAATATGTACTGATCTTACTGATATCAGTGAGATGGAAATGACATTTTTCGAAAATCTTTTTAATGTGGTCTTCCATATCAGCACTGAGATCGAGTATCACTCCAAGATTACGAACAGAAGAGGAGAATTGAATAGTTTCACCCCCAACATACAAGAACAAATTCCAATTTCGCCCATGTCAGTGCGAACCGAGCTCTGTCTAAGTTCCAAGCTATTCTTGACTGTTGTTAAAAGTTATTGTGATTAACGAAAACTAAAGTTTTATTTTAACGTTGATATAAAAGTATCAAACATTTATGTGGCGAATTTTGATATTTAGGTAGCCGGACAATTTTTTAGAAAGTTTTCGGCATTTCAATGAGGGACTTTCCAGCAACTTTACTAACCCAATCGAGACAGGCTTAGTTTGTCCTCCTACCATTTACCAAGTGTAATTACAAGATGCTACATCTTTTCGTTTATTACAAAGTGCGATGGTCTGTTCTTTCCACCTAATTGCACACTCCCCCTGTTGGGGCATGGCATTGATAGGTATATCAACAGTAGCTGTATATTTCATGAATAAAAATTGTGCTGCAAGATAAAAATTTACAGCAATGATGAACATGGCTGAAAACTGCAAACCATATCCGTTATCAGCAAATGAAACAATTTTATGATTGTCATAGTGCCAGAAATGTTTTTTTTGACATTATCAATTTTGTTAATTGAGAAACTAAACGTTTTCACATCTACCTGTGGTGCATCACTTTATTTGACGTAATATAAAACGATTGTAAAGAATTACTTTCCGAAAACATAGCTATATTAGAACTATTGCTGCAATGACCACAGTGTAAATGTAAATACATTTTGTAAATACATTTTGTATATGTAAACACATTACCCTTTTCTTTGAGGAAAAAAAAAATCCTGCAGAGAAATCAGGAGGGAAAAAATATCCCGCAGAGCATTTAGAATGGAAAAATATCCTGCCGAGCAGATTGCTAGAAAAATTTTTTTCATGACCAGAAATCACCCCCCCCCCCCCCCCCTTCCCCTCTCCTCAAAAGTTAAATGGTCGGCCGCTTACTTCAATTCAAAAGCCTGGAACGAAAGCCATTTGTAGCACACGAAAGTCGTTTCTGTTTGCATTATTTTGATTATCACCTAGCAGTTTTTGCGTTTCCATCGCCGAAATTGCCCAAGAATTACGAAAATAGTTCTAATTATTTTTTTATTTCATGCGCGAGATCAATGCAGGCAATCCCAACCGGGCAAGATCGGCCCATCTTGCCTGCTCCGGTAGCCAATCAGAACACAAGGTTCACTGCATCTTGCCCACTGGCGCTGCAAGCGATGTAGTAAAGTCTGTTACTACAAAGTGCAACAGCTTTTTCATTACAGAGTGTGACAAGTGTAATTATAAAGTGCGACAAGTGTTATTACAAAGTGCGACAGACATAGCAAAGTGTGACAATTGTTGCAAAATTGCGACAAAACAGCCCTTCAAACACCTTTTTCACGATCCTATGAAGCTGAATAATTTGACATTTGGCCATACCATCCAAGAATCAATTGTGTTCTAAAATGTTGAAAACTGAACAGACACGAATTAAAGAGCCAGGTGAACAAGGAATGCACCAAAATAGAGGGAGGACCGTATATTCCATCCGATGATGGAAAAAAAAAATGTCGATACGTGAAGGATCGGGCCTGGTTAGCTCAATTGGGAGAGCGCCGGACTGCTGTGCGGGAGGTCGAGAGTTCAATACCGGCCGGACCAACACTAAGGGTCTTAAAATTAACTGAGAAGAATATGCTTCCTTTCTCAACATCAGAAATGGTTAGATATTCTAGTCTTCTCGGATAGGGACGAATAAATGGAGGTCCCGTCTCCTGCAGGGTTAGGGGTAGGAGACGTTAATTTCCCACGCACGAGATTACTGTGTGATGGATGTCCTCCCCTGGGGTGGGATGGGTGGGAAAAGGTGAGGTCGTTACATGGACTAAAGCGGCTGCCAGAGGCGCCTGATAATGCTGCCGTCCGATCTCAACCTTAGTAAAAAAATTATTGTAAGCGCATTGAGATTCTTAAATGCGTATTAAGAACGTTCATTATTATTATTATTATTATTATTATAAAAATTCTCATCGGAAACAACTGACGGTGTATCATAATTCATTAAAATATGAAGACTATCAATCGTATGTTCTCGTTTGAAAGTGGCAACTTTTATATGATGTGCATCCTTAAAAGGAGCTTGTTTCTTGACCCCTCCTTGATCAAATTAGCATTCAATAATGTGGATCACAATAATTATTATGAAAACTGATTACAGTTTAATTTTATTAAACGGCCCATTTAAAGGTGATTGTTCACAATGGAACGTCTACATGTGATCCCAATGGATCCAGATAGCCGTCAAAGTGAGAAAAATATTCATTAGCAATTATGAGATGTAAGTTTTCAAATGTCATGTCATTTACCGGCGAGTACATTTAAAGCGCTTCGACTCTCTTACATCTTTAATTTATTTCGACCGTTTTTGTTGAAAAAGTACTCAAGCAGCAATGTCGACGGACAGGACAAGACGATCAAGAAGTATGAAACGTTCTTTCATATTGCTACGCTACTGCGATCAGCTGAAGGTACCGCGTCCCAACATCCAGCGGGTGTTGGAAAGTAGTGGAAGAGTCACCCAGCTGGAATTTCCGAACAACTCCAGTACAGCTAATCTGCAAGAGATCGTATTGAATGGTTTCAGGCAGCATCTAAATAGTAGGGAGGCGTCGAGGTAAAGCTGACAAATAGTTAATAGGAAGTAACAGATTTCTGGCCTATAAATATGTATTATGTAGCGGTTAACCGTTTTTTTTTTTAGATTGCTCTTTTATCGAACTGTCAGTGGTTCTAACCTGTTGACCCTGGCTGGCACATGGGATTATGTGTGCGGGGATACAATGAAGGCAATGTTCAAAAGCCGCTGTAGAGTGTTCATGCGATTAGATCGAGGTAAGATAACTCTTAACGAAAAGGGCAAGTCAACTTCGTAGTTAGAAAAGGCCCTAGGGAAAGAAAACATTTGCATAACGACAAGACATGTCCAAGTCGCAACAGCAGTCCCGATAAACTTTTAACGGGGATTACTGGAAAATTCGAACCAAGTCTTCCGACATAACTTTTAAAAGTATGCTGAAGTTTGGAGATAGAGCACGTTGCGGTACTTCATGCTTCACGCGAGCGACGATGCGCAAGTGGCGGGGTCTGGCCCGAGTTGAATCGAGTCTTGACTCGCTAGTGCACGGTACAAGTGCTGAAGAGATCTTCTGCTTACAACGTAGGAGATGCATTTTTACAGTGTATTCGGAAAAGTTCGTTTGTTCACGGGACTGAAGAACAACAATGTCTAGTAGAATTATGGTTACGAATATCTGTCTCATTCAAGGAGTACTCGTGTTAATCTGCACCATATTTAACTATGTCTGCACTCGGCTCAACTACATCAGATCGTTTCTTTGAAATGTAATGAATAACGTCGTCTTTCTCTCTTTTTCAGATAGCACGAATCAAGATCAGGATGGCGAAGCAGGTGATTATTAATTAATGAAAAGATCAATATCATATTTAAGCATTAAAGGTTTTTCGAAGAAGATCGAGCACCCGCCATATACCGGTAATTGTAGAACTTTCCTTGCCTCCTTGCCAAGGACGTGATTGAAATTCATTCCTAGCTTAATTGATTGTGATGTTCTGATAGTAATTGCAGTTTCCATGAAAAGATGATCTTAAGTGATTCATGATGTGCTGAACCTGCACTCGGCTAAACTACATGATTCAGTTTCTTTTAAATTAACTTAATAACGTCGTTCTCTCTTTTTCAGATAACACGAATCAAGATCGAGATGGTGCAGCAGGTGATTATTAACGAAAAGTTCATATCATATTTATGCATTAAAGGTTTTTCTTAGACGATCGAGCACCCGCCAATTATCGGTAATTGGAGAACATTCCTTACCGATTGAAATTCGTTCTTAGCTTAATTGACTGTGATGTTATCATTAGTAATTGCAGTTTCTGTGAAAAGATGATGTTAAGTAACCTAGAATACTTTGCAAGAGAATCACTTTATTTCAACCCGATCGTTCTTTTCTTTAATGCTTGATACAACAGGGCAATCAACATCAGGAACTGGAAATGTTGGAATTGGGGTAGCGAGAGCCCCCAACGAGGTGGTTGTGGTAGACCCTCCAGAAGGTACATGATATTATGTGTTATGATTAATAACTTCTAGGATAGTCAGAAATGAAACTTGATTTGGTACCAATAAATGGGGCTGTAACGCGAACATGTCAACTGGTGTTTAGATGAGAGTATACAAACACGTAAAAACTTGTGTTAACATTTAATTTAGGTGGACCCTAAAATAGCCATCCATATATTATTTGATTTCAAATAATTTTTATGGCCACTGCCTCCTATGGAGGTGAGGCCATAATGTTGACTTGGTTGAGTGAGTGAGCGAGCGAGTGAGTGTGACTGTAGAATTCGAAAGGATAGATGGATAGAGGGATGGTGAGGTTCTTGAGGTAGTCACTATAATTTTCCATTTCTCTTTGATATTATTATCATTATTTTAATCATTAATTTATTATTATGAATATGACTATTTGTTACCATCTATTGGGTACTCAAAAAGATGTGGGATGTAATAGTAGTAGCCATATCCAGTCTTAACTGCCTATTTTTTTTACTTCAGATGAAAACACAAGTGATGAGGAACTTGGTAGACCTATCTTTACTTCATCACCAATAGTACATCAAGTACCCATTGTAGCAGGTACATGTAGGTATACTTTCCACACTTTTTCTGTCTGGAGAACTAAAGTGTAGGGTAGCATTGCTCTTGCAGCTTTAATGAACTTGTTTTCCTTTTTTTCTCTTTTTCTTTTCCTTTCAATTAGGTGACCAGAAAAGAGCAGAGATGTTTGTTGAAAGCCTATATGGTAAAGATGAAGGAAGTTCAATATGTAATTATTTCTGGAGTTGAGTTACAAACGGGATGGGCATAATTATATTGCACAAAGAGATATTAAGAATGAAATACCCACTTGAAAAGACTATGAGAGTTGTAATAACTTGAAAGACAAAACTTATAGCTGAAACTAGTCAATTCATGCTGTTTATAGTCTTTGTAATCATTCATCCTAAAGTTGTTCTAAATTTCCTAGAGTCAGTAGTCACATGCTGTCCTATGGCAATGGATGGCCACATTTTGGCTGCACAGGCAGTAGAAGGTAATAGTGTAATCCAATAATTATATACAAATTTTAAAGGTCAAATATTGGCTTGTCAATCCTAGTTCAAATTATATTTTGATAGGTTTTGAACATGAATATTGTAAAATAATGTAATAAAAGAAAGGGAGAATAAGTTAAAAAAAGACATGTAATGTTTTTCAGTGGGAACAGTGGAAGAGGAGGTGGATCAACTGGTTGGTGCAGAAGCGAGTAAGTAAAGACTTGGAATGAATCATCTTAATCTGGTCCTGCAAAGAAGTTATGTGCTCAATTGATTCTACATTCTTACTGTTAGACCCAAGATGTGGACCAGCCTATGATTTACAGCTTCTAAGAAAACTAATGGTAGCACATGATGTGCCCCCAGTGCTACCATTCCTGTGCATAAATGCACAAGAAGTAAGTGTGTGAAGGTTTGTAGGGATGATTTTAGATAAGAGTTGCATACAAAGTCTCTTCAGGTTATGATGGACAAGTCACAGTTGGCCTAGTCATAAGCATGTGAAACTTCAGATTGTGTTGCAGTCAGGTTCATGACCTTGCTATATGTCAGGGGGTTTTGTGTTTGAATGAAATACATTCTTTCTCAAAGTGCCTATTTCCAGCCTGCACCATTAATGACAACCAGAAAACTTGCAGGGAAACCTAATCAAATGCTGGGGATTAACCTCTTAGGAGCCAACAGCTATACATGACCTTGTTTCTTGAGCTAACCGCCTCCCAGTTAGCTCAATTGGTTAGAGCGCTGGACTGTTGTGCGGGAGGTCGAGGTCGATGGTTCGAGCCCCGGCCGGACCAACACTCAAGGTCTTAAAATAACTGAGGAGAATGCGCTACCTTTCTTTAATAAGAAATGGATAGACATTCTAGTATTCTCGGATAAGGACGAATAAACTGTAGGTCCCGTCTCCTGCATCTATTAATTAGATAATTTGGTTAGGCAGGGGACGTTAAAGAACCCACTCACGAGATTACTGTGATGTGGTCTGGCCTGTTTACTGGGAATTGGAGGGAGGGGGCATCTTCAAATAAGTTTCCTTCGATTGTTTGTAAAACTGCTGATGCAGTCTGGCCAAAGTCCCCCGAACATTGTTGTGATGCACATTTGATCATATCGACATGCTAATTTGCGCAATATAAATATTAAATTATTAAATAAATAAATATTAAACTATTATTTCTTCATGGGACTCACATTTCATTAATTCTAAGTTCTAATGTTGCAATTTAGAATCAAGTGTAGTATTACAACTGACTGAGGTCTATCTTGGGTTCATAGTGTTTTCACATAATTGTATAAAATGTACATGTAACTTTGTGTTCATGTTTAGTTTTTTTAGCGCTTTGCGTCCAATTGTAGTGTTAGAATTGTGACATAAAACACGTCACTTAATGTTTTGACATTTCTAATCAATTCTTCCCATTCCCTAAATTATACAGTTGAGTCATCACTAGTTGAAGGTTACATACATCAAAATACACTGAAATGAAATGCATGTCTTATGAAATTAGAGGTTCTGCACGATATTGTTTGGAAGGGAAAGACAAAATTAATGTTGTGCATTTATACAATTAAAAGCAATTATTATTATAACATTCAAAAAAATCTTATTATCTAAAAATTGAACTCAGATGAGAAAGCAGTGCCACCAGGACTGTATTCCTTTGGTGCTCATCCGCTACAAAGCTTCGCAAAAGGCCATGGATACCTTAAGGTACACCTCCTATAAATCTCTGCAATATAACTTCATAACAATCAGAGCAAAGAATTATACAGTGGTCATGCTTTGCATTTCATTTCATTAGGGATAAGTGATTCTAGTTAAACATATTTCAATAATAGCTGAGATGTGCAAGTCATATTGTAGTATTGTATCCATCACTTCATTGAATATAGTACACACTACTGGTTCATTTCAGAGCTTTGCTGGATATATCAGATGTGTTGGGAACCTGCTATCTGTGTGCCTGCCTTCAAGGCAGCAATTTTGATAATAGTGGTAAGTGTTTAGGCTTGATTACCAACCTCTGTTATTATTATTGTTATTATTATTATTATTATTATTATTATTATTATAATTATTAGTTGTTGAGACACTGGTGGTTCTCCTGGTGACTCACATGATTATCAAGCTGTATCCCAAGGAAATCATTTTCAAATTTTTTTCCCACTTTTACCATGAAACAGCAGTTTATTGGACAACAAAAGTCAGCTCTCAAAAGGCATGTAACCTCAAACAGATTTTTCCATAGTTCATTGTCAATCACAACATTGTCTTGGAAAATAAAATTTAGGAAACAAACACAAATTAGTTGTTTAACAAAAATGCATGCAAAAGTAATATGTTTTGAACAGAACCATCCAAAAGAGACATTGTCATGTCCTCAGTAATGTAATGAATTGAATGTCTTATTTGCATAGCTTGTGGGAAACATCAACAATCTCAACAATCGAGTGAAGATGTGGAGATCAGGGTGATGCACCCCACATTAACTTCCAACAGGATGATAGTTGGAAGTTTGATAGCAGGTCAGTGCAGGCATCTGAGCTTCCAATTTGTTGCTCAAATTGTAACCTATCAAAGGTATCCCATACATGGTAATCCTGTAGCTGATAATCATAATTTACAAAAATCTCAAATCTCCTGATTTTCTTCTGATTTGGGAGTTTTAAAAAACATTTACAAACAAACAAACCAAGAAATGAAAAAAACTCAAGTGTATGATGTTCTGTTAAATTATGCAATTTAACACTGATAATTATCTCGTTGTGTATTAATGGTATGGATGACTATGTCTTCAAGGAAATGAAAGTAGCCTTACAAGAGAGTTGGTAGAAGCAATACACCAAGGCAAGGAGGCTTCAAATGCTCTAAAGGCTCACAGGTTAATGTTGCAGTGTACTATAACTAACTATTGTTCAGGTTGATCTCATTATAACCATAATGGTTTAAGTTTTCTAACTCAAACTGCATTAATTTGAATTTACAGGGACCTCTTGGAAAGGGACAGAGCTATAAGATTACAGCAAGAAATTGAAATGCAAGCTTCTGTAAGTTTGGTAGATCACAGATAAATTGGCAACCATTAAATACACTGTAGATTCAAAATTGTGTAGCAAAGACAGTTAAATCTGCGTATACCACACATACAGCACAAAAATGCCAATGCATGTACAGTAGAAAAAGAAGTGTAAACTGCTTATAGAAAGAACTCATGGTGTATATCTTTTTGGTAGAAGAGAAAAATTAAAAAATACAAACAATAAGGAGGAAATTAACTGAAAATACCATTGTTGGCTTTCTGGATAAACCAATCAGACACCACAAAGATAGCACTATATGAACTAGGAAACAAATGTAGCTTTATTGATGTAAACAGCTGATAGAAAGAAATCGTGATGTAATTTTTTTCTTTTTGTAGAAAAGAAAAATTAATATAAAAACAAGAATGAAGAAACTGCAAATACAATCGTTGGCTTTATTTGAAATGTATTTTATAAAGTGGTGCTTTGAATTACATATACTTTATTATGAATTCCACTTTTTCAGGAGGCTTTAGGCAGGGCCAAAAGCAAACCACAAACAGAGGAAAGAGTAAGTTTAAGTTACTTTGTTGTATATTTTTAAAGATTTTTTAACCTTACATGAGCGGAATATCAACATGGTTCATTAACAGATATATTACTTCCAAATGAATTTCTAAATCTTGGCATGTCCATTTCCATGTATTCTAAATTCAATCACAGGCCCAAAGACCTCAGGACTTAGAAAATGAGGTAAATAATGCAAAAGTTCTGGCAATTGTATTTATTAACAATAAATAAACCAGATAATATCTGAAAAGTAGTATTCCAAAAATCCACATTAACAGAAATGCGTATACCAGTAGTATGTATATATTAGTGTATAAGTGAAGGCATCTGTTTTTGCACAGAGTGAGATGTGGCTGTATATAGTGCCATTAAAAGCAAAACAGGAAATTGGGAAATTATCACTTTTATGCCCCATGTTAATTGTCTACTAAATTAAAATAACTCATTGTATATTACTTATATGGCAGGCTGATCTTGGTGAAGGTGAAAATTTGGATGAAACTGTGGTGGATTCTGCGGAGGTAATGTCTGTACTTCCTTGAAACTGCCAAAACTAATATGGCTTAACTGGCTAAAGTGCAAAATTGGACTTTGATTGATTTACTGGATATTCCCAGTTATGGCTTTTAAGAATCCTAGATATATCTTTGTCTGCAATTGACGTGCTCGTCACTTGATGTTCCTAAAAAACTCTAATATGAGGAAAAATCCAGCAAACTCACTGGCGTGCAGTGAATTTGTTCTTCCATGAGTTTCTAAGTGTTGGTCAAATGCCAATTTCCTCGTTGTACTTTGAATTTCAACTGCACGTGCAGCACTGCATGGTAATAATTATCAGCAAAGCAAGGTGAAATTTTTTGGGTTTAAATGATGATTATGATGGTTTCTTTGCAACTCTTTGAACACTGGAGAAATTATTCCCTTAATAAGTCTTAATAAGTCTTGGGAAATACTTTAATATGAGTAAAACTCCAATTAATCATTTTTGTTTAGGTCCGCAAGAGAAGGCTCGCAAGGTTTAGTGAAGGGGTAATTACTTTTTATGATGTATTTCAAAAATTATCTATTGCAAGTCTTTTTTAAGTGAATAGTAAACCTTTCATTTTGAAAACAACTTTGAAGACATAGGTGGTCAAACACAAACAAGTAAAACTTGATTGTTTTATATATTTTGTAGGAATCTTGTAAATATCCCCATAATAATGAGAGTGACTGTGATGAAGATAGTAGAATTGTAAGTATCATAAGTGGCTTGAAATGAAGTATAGTTACTATTTCAAAACTTGAAGGAAAAAGTGCAGATCTTTTGAAGAATTTATTTGATTAAAATGTATTTTCTTTTTTTTTGCAGACTTTCAAGAATTAATAATTTGTAATTTTGTAGTAAAATCTCAATTGTTGAACTTAATCCATAAATTTTCATTTCTATTTAATTTTTAGTGATTTGTTCTTAATAAGTTATTATGTATTACCCATATTGTAATTCATATTTTTATAAGCAATACAACTATTTAAGTTGTGATACAAGTTGTGGATGGGTTTTATTCAAATTAAACTTCATTTCCCTTCCTTGATGTTGTTTTTTCTTCAAAAAAGGTATGAGATATATTATCAATAGTTTGTCTATTTGCATGTCTTTTGATGCTGTCAATACAAATAATAATAAAAGTGAATGAGGTCCAGTTTCAGCACTAGGCAAATATAAGTGTATTCAACATCTCTCATTGTATATTAATAAACTATAAGTGAATCTCGCAACTTGATTAACTGAATTAAAGGGGAGGTGATGATTATTGCCAATGTGACACAAAGTAAGAAATCATTCGTTGAAAGCAAAACGGATGGGTTAGCTCAATGATGGTACAAATAAAGACTTGCACTCTCTAAATTAACTGTTTATTGTATCCATTAATTTCTTTTCTGGCAATAGATAGGTTTCACATCATTTTGATTTCAGTATCAACAAGATTACAAACAACTATGCGCATGAAATGAAATGAAAGAAAAGTTCTTTTCGTCGATATGTAATGGTGGCCTTAATAATTTCTTCTTTCATACACTGTTGAGGGTCTTTAAAGCAAAACTGATTTTAAAAGGTTTGCTCAGTGATCATCTAAACAATAGAGGCTCAAACTCCCTCAGTTAATAGTTGATATTATCCATTCATTCATTTCTGATCATTAATATTGGTTCTCACAACTACAATACCCCCCTTCCTGTTAATCCAGCCAAACAACTGAAATACATTTGAATTTATTCGATTTAGAGTTTATTTGCATTTGCACACGACCCCACAAGCTGTTCAGCTTTAAACATTATCGTGTCTAAATAAAGGTGTTATTATACTGTTGGCAGTTATGAAAAGTTTATATAAGTAATTTTGATTTCAGTAATTTTGATTTTCAATTTACAATAAAGCGAAGCACTTGTCAAACTTGAAAAGTAGTATTTCCGTAATGAAATCGACAGTAACACGAGAATTAACATCATTCCAAAGTTAAGCAAAGTTGAATTCGAAATCTGTCGAAGTTCTCTACGAATTCTCGGATGACTTATTTGCTCCACGTGATTTTTTAAATGCAAGCGTAAGAAAGGCAAATGTTGTCTTTCCATAAATTTTTTTATGCAGAGATGTATCTGTTGATAAGAGAAAAAAAAGAATAAATGCTGTGTACTGTTGGAATTCAGCTCACAACCTCTCGCTTTATGGGCTACCAGCTAGTTTTACAGTCAGGGGTCTTAAAATCAGGGGTTCTTACAGTCAGGGGTTCTTACAATCACGGGTTCTTACGATCAGGGGTTCTTAAAATCAGGGGTCTTACAATCAGGGGTCTTACAGTCAGGGGTTCTTACAATCAGGGGTTCTTACAATCAGGAGTCTCAGTAAAGTCAGGAGTTCTTACAATCAGGGGTCTTACAGTCAGGGGTTCTTACAATCGGGGGTTCTTACAATCGGGTTCTTACAAGCAGGGGTTCTTACAATCAGGGGTTCTTACAATCAGGAGTTCTTACAATCAGGGGTTCTTAAAATCAGGAGTTCTTACAATCAGGGGTTCTTACAATCGGGGGTTCTTACAATCAGGGGTTCTTAAAATGAGGGGTCTTAAAATCAGGGGTTCTTAAAATCAGGGGTCTTACAGTCAGGGGTTCTTACAATGAGGGGTCTTAAAATCAGGGGTTCTTAATCAGGGGTTCTTATATTCAGGGGTTCTTACAATCAGGGGTTCTTACATTCAGGGGTTCCTACTATCAGGGGTTCTTACAAACAGGGGTTCTTACAATCAGGGGTTCTTACAATCAGGGGTGCTTACAATCAGGGGTTCTTACAATCAGGGGTTCTTACAATCAGGGGTTCTTAGAATCAGGGGTCTTACAGTCAGGGGTTCTTAGAATCAGGGGTCTTACAATCAGGGGTTCTTAAAATCAGGGGTCTTACAATCAGGGGTCTTACAATCAGGGATTCTTACAATCAGGAGTTCTTACAATCAGGGGTTCTTACAATCAGGGGTTCTTACAATCAGGGGTTCTTACAGTCAGGGGTTCTTAAAATCAGGGGTTCATACAATCAGGGGTCTTACAATCAGGGGTTCTTACAATCAGGGGTTCTTACAATCAGGGGTTCTTACAGTCAGGGGTTCTTAAAATCAGGGGTTCATACAATCAGGGGTCTTACAATCAGGGGTTCTTACAATCAGGGGTTCTTACAATCAGGGGTCTTACAATCAGGGGTTCTTACAATCAGGGGTTCTTACAGTCAGGGGTTCTTAAAATCAGGGGTTCATACAATCAGGGGTCTTACAATCAGGGGTTCTTACAATCAGGGGTTCTTACAATCAGGGGTCTTACAATCAGGGGTTCTTACAATCAGGGGTTCTTAAAATCAGGTGTTCTTACAATGAGGGGTCTTACAGTCAGGGGTTCTTACAATCAGGGGTTCTTACAATCAGGGGTTCTTAAAATCAGGTGTTCTTACAATCAGGGGTCTTGCAGTCAGGGGTTCTTACAATCAGGGGTTCTTACAATCAGGGGTCTTACAGTCAGGGGTTCTTACAATCAGGGGTTCTTAAAATCAGGGGTTCTTAAAAGCAGGGGTCTTACAGTCAGGGGTTCTTACAATCAGGGGTTCTTACAATCAGGGGTTCTTACAATCGGGGGTTCTCACAATCAGGGGTTCTTACAATCAGGGGTTCTTACAATCAGGAGTTCTTACAATCAGGGGTTCTTAAAATCAGGGGTTCTTACTATCAGGGGTTCTTACAATCAGGGGTTCTTACAATCAGGGGTTCTTACAATCAGGGGTCTTACAGTCAGGGGTTCTTACAATCAGGGGTCTTAGAATCAGGGGTTCTTATAATCAGGGGTTCTTACAATCAGGGGTTCTTACAATCAGGGGTCTTACAATCAGGGGTTCATATCAGTGTGTTTTATATGGAGTGATGTGCCCAGATGTTGATATTGATCGTTGCTCCTTACGTTCAGGGGTTTATATCAATGTGTCTTACACGAATGGGCTGTGTCTAGATGTTGATATTGATCGTTGGTCCTTACGTTCAGGGGTTTATATCAGTGTGTCTTACACGTGTGGACTGTGCCCAGATGTTGATAATGATCGTTGCTCCTTACGTTCAGGGGTTTATATCAGTGTGTCTTACGCGTGTGGGCTGTGCCCGGATGTTGATATTGTTCGTTGTTTCTTACATCCATGGGTTTTAATCAATGTGTCTTACATGATGGGCTGTAGGCAGATGTTGCTACTTATCTTAGTATTTTACGGTTAGGGGTCTGTGTTGATCGTAACTCTTTACATACAGTGCGTATTCTTTGCCCAGATGTTGATATTGATTAATTGAACTTAAAATGTCACATCCATGTTAAACGTGTGTCCAGTTGTTTATTGCGATGGTAAAATGTTACATCTAGGGGTCTGCGCGCAGATGTTGATATCGATCGTCGATCGTGAAGGTCAGAACCGTACTTGACATCCAGGGGTTTTATATTTGTACCTCTATATAGTCGCTATGTAACGATGATGATTTACATAAGGGGGTTTTGAATAAAATGTCATGGTGGTTTTATATAAGGGTCTGTTCCCAGCTATTGATAATGATCCTTTCATTGTATCTGATTTATCACTTTCACGGGTTTATTACGAATCAACTTAACGGCCCTCTCCCAGTTGGCTCGTTAGCTCAATTGGTAGAGTGCTGCACTAGTATCGCAGAGGTCAGTGGTTCGAATCCCGTACAGGCCTGATTTTTTTCAGGTCTGATTTTCGCTATTGCTTAAATAGCGCTATCTACTGCGAGGATCGTGCATCATACGTACTCAGGTATTGTTATCAATAATCGTTTAACTTGGCAAGATCATGTTGATCAAATGTTTTTATAAGATAAATAAGAAGTTGGGTTTGCTTAAACGTATTCCGCGTTATTGCCTACCTTTATATGCTAGACTGCTGTTTTTTAACAGCTATATTCTGCCATTGTTTGACTATGCAGATATCGTATGGGGGATAGGGACAATTCCACTTTAATGTTGCAACTTCAATCTTTACACAATAAGGTTGCAAAAATAAGTTTAGATCTGCCTATTGGGTCATCTGCTAGTGATGCCCTGAATAAACTTAAATGGAAAACTCTTGCAAGACGTAGGGCCGAGCATAAGGCAACTTTTATTTATAAATGTCTAAATAATTTATTTTTACATCGTTTTAATATAGAATTTAATAAAGATAAACATGATTATAATACTAGATGTAAAAATAATATCCGTAAGAGGGCATGTAGTAGGAAATGGGACCTTGGCAAGAGGGCATGTAGTAGGAAATGGGACCTTGACAAATTTTGCCTCAAACGATTGGAATAAATTAGATGTTTCAATCAGACAAAGGCCATCATTAGCTAGTTTTGAAAGAGCGTTAAGAAATGTAAATGGTTTGTTGTCTAACTATTATGTATTTTTATATTAGTCTATGCTTTTCCTTTTTCTTTTATTTTAATTTTTGAGGACTCTTTTGTAAATCACTTATCAGTGAAATTGATATCCTCAATAAAGATTATTATCATCATCAACGGCAATGAACGGGTAATTTGAATCCTCGTGGACAATCGGGGCGATCTTTTATGTTTTCAACTGGATTCTACCACTTGTGTCCCTCGCGGCTCTTACAGGAATTGCTATCGATCGCTTCTTAGCATTACATTTCCGCTAATATCGTGTATTAGTCACGAAGAAACGAGTTGTTACCTTACTTATATTGTTATGGCTATTCACCAATGCAGGAACGTCGCTAATGGTGTGGAATCACAACTATTACAACGCCTTTGCTGATGCTGTACTAGCACTGTTCTTGGTTTTGACAACTGCTTCTGACTTGAAGATTTACTTGCGTCTTATACAACAAAATGGCCGTTTATGTCTATTAACCCCTTCAGAGACGTCCACTCGACATCACCGACAACGGACAAAATTCAGGTTCAGTGTAAATAGCTATAAACAAACCGTATACAACATGTTCTACGTGTACGCTGCTTTTATTCTCTGTTATCTCCAATTCTTTTGCGTGTTGATCACCATTCATATCAGAAGAGTGGCGGGACAAAACCCTCGAGATGTCTCGATTTGTCAGTATCACTGTAGTTTTCGTCAACTCTTCTCTTAACCCAGTTTTTACTATTGGACAAGTCGGTTTATCGGCGTTCACCAAAGTTTTCTGCTGTTCCAATGAATATAGAAGCTCTGAAACAAGGGCTATTAATATTTTTTTTCTAGTTATCCTTCTTCCTTTTTTTTTTTCGGATTGTAATTCGGCAGGATTGTAAAGCCGTGGAGTAAAAATGAGAGTGTTACTCTCCTATTGTAAAAGAGAGGTAAGGAAATTACATACAATACATACATACAAATACATACAACAACAATATTTGAAGTTACAGCCTCTGATTCCAGCTACACTCCGTTCCCACTATCAAGGTCAGGCCAACTCGGTTGTTGGAAAATAATAAAAAAATGTTAGGCTAAAGAATACATCTTTATTGAATGTAGCGGATACCACAAGTACGTTAAGATGCACGAGCTTTCGCGTTCTCCTCTCCTCTTGGTACACGTACAAAACAAAATGATTAAAACTGAATAAAAAGGCATTACTGTTTTTAAAACACTTTGAACTAGTCCATGCAGAACCGCTGATAAAGGATACCTTGTTCACCCTACACAAACGTTGACAAAATCTACGAAACTGTGGTAAAAATGAGTTCAGTTACTATGTTATATTATGTAGTTCAAAATTTTGTTTAGTCTCGTTTTCCTCTTGGCTCGGATTATGGAAATAGATCCGAGTTACACGAACATCCAAAACAAATTGGTTAAGAAGTTTTCAAGCCAAAACAAATTGAGCTACATCATTTGTATCATTGAAACTGACAACTTGGCTGAAATGATAAAATAAGACTTCCTATTACATGAAATGGCTATTCTAACGCTACCTGACTTTCGAAAATCTTCACTGCCTTGGAACAAGTATTCCGTCAGTTAACATGCCGTTTCACAGAAGGGAAAACAAGGAAATGAAAGGAAACGAGATCTTTATAACAGAGACGGCGAGCACCTGTGCACCATTTACTGCGCCACCACCACTTCCTTCCGTGGAGATTGGTTCAGTTTCTTGTAGCAACCATTTATAAACGTCCTCCTTTCCTTGGTCTTTTAACATTTTGCCAACCTTCTCCCGGCACTGTTTGTGGTAATTATTCAGCCAATTAATCTGCAATAAGAAGCAAATGAGTTAGTCACCGATGCCTTTGAGAAAGCTTCATTTCAATTCAATATTTCGATTCCGATTTTGACTGTTCGTAGTCTATTGTTCTCTCAAGAATCGGTACGGATGGGAGGAGATTTGGTCCATCGAGAGAGTAAGAGAGAGAAGAGAAGGGGGGGGGGGGGAGAGAGGGAGGGAGGGAGAGAGAAGAGGAGGATACTAAGCAAGTAGTGTAATCCAAAGCAGAAGAATAATCCCCTTGGGGTGAAAGGGTTTGACTTCTTTTTCAAGAATTTCATAATCATTTTCTCTTTCTCTCTCCTACGCGCTTCTGTTATAGTCAATTTTTTTCCTTTTTCCATGATTTTGAACGGTTGTCTATGTGAAGTAATCGAATGAGAAGTGTTGGAGGCAAACTAAGCCAAAAAAAAATGTCTCAAGTCCTTCAAAAGGAAATAATTCGTAAAGTTGGACGAGAAACCAAGTAGCGGGACCATTAATTCACGAACCAAATCTCTATAGGATAGGTGTCTCCCCCATATCGTGTTTCGCGACCTTTGTTTCTCAAAGTTTACTGCGTGACAACCCTAATCCAAGACTGAGAAGAAACTATTAACCGTGATTGATCGCTCATTGTACGTTGATCGACAAATATTAATTACCTCCTCGGGAGTCATAATGCTCAAGTCGATTAGTTTCTTCCAATACGGCACCTGTCGATCAAACATGTCATGTCAGCGCATTCATGTGCTCGGCCCTCTTTTTGTCTTGCGCCAAATTTAGGATCTATCAGGTGTGATCTGACATCGGTGTCCTAGCCGTTTGGTGCGTATGTCAACGACTGAAAAATACTTCATTTCAACATAACTTCCGTATTACATCAGCGTTATGCTTGCTCACCGCTGCCATTAAATTATATGTTAATCCCATCCCGCCGAACTGTTTCACTCATCCTCTATCATACTTTTCCCTCTCATTATGAATAAAAAAAACGTTGCAAGAGCCAAGAGAAGAAAGACACAAATGTCCTCAGCACTTTACGAAAAAACTCCAAGCTCGACAAAACCAAACCGTAGGGGAAAAAAATAAGAATTAAAAGTAGTATTTCATTACCCGTCTTGCAATTACAAAGTCGACATTATTGTACTCACAAAGGACACAGGTTCAAATTTCACGTATTTAA
Source organism: Stylophora pistillata (assembly GCF_964205215.1). Taxonomy (NCBI): domain Eukaryota; kingdom Metazoa; phylum Cnidaria; class Anthozoa; order Scleractinia; family Pocilloporidae; genus Stylophora; species Stylophora pistillata. The sequence continues at coordinate 24,736,054 of NC_142521.1, read as the reverse complement.
CATCGTTGAAGGTGTTCTAAGAAAGATAGACAATGAATACCATCGATCAACACAGTGTCGTTACCTCACAAAAGGTATAGACATCTTCTACTTCCGAAGAATAGAACGGTGTGTCAACGAGCTATAGCGATTGCAAGAATCTTAGAAAGGTATTATCTGACCTAAGTATTTTGGAAATGGGTAAACCTATTTAATGGCTAAATAAAGAATGCAATAGTTATGTGACTCCACGCAAGGTAAGACCTTAAAAAAAGGTAAGAATTTCTTTTTGGTGTTAAAAAAACTCTCGCAGCCGTTGCCACACTGACAACCAAGGTAAAAAAAAAAAAAATTTTGTCAAAATTCGCATTTTTTTCGCAACCGTCGTTTGAGCTAATCATGCAAAACGTTCCCATTCTACATCAAGAGGTGTGTTTGGTATCGAGCTGAGATAATTGCTGTGAAGGATTCGTACGACAATTTTACTCTAGCTTTTTGCGTGACCAATCGCCTTACCTTGGTTTCAGCGTCTACAGCCATGATAACTGTTTCCAGTCGGATACCAAACTTTCCATCTTCATAATATCCTGGTTCTGAATAAAAAGGAGTCATCCAATATTTTCGTGTGGGAATATAAAATAACACAAGACTTTATTGCCAAGTAACTTATGTAAATCCCATGACCTATATGACTGCGATTCTCGCACGCACCCTTGAAATATATTCCCTCTGCTACGTTCTTTCTTTCTATCGCATACAGATAGGAGAACGATGCCGATGAAATTTTAACAAGTTCTGACTGCCGAGAAGATCACAATAAGCTTACCATCTGACTGGAACATTCCAGGAACGATAGGTTTTTCCCAAGGCTTTGGACAACCAACGGATATCTTCTGGGGTCCTACATTGTAGATCAGTAAATCAAAATAACGCTATTTTTCCTTTTTTTTTTTAATCAGATTAAGATACTCTCGCCATTTTTCCAGCCTCACCTTCATGTACGCTTAAAAACATTCCTATTCCGTGTCCGGTGCCGTGCCTGTAGTCCAGGCCATTTCTCCACAATTCTTTTCGGGCGACAACATCTAGAAATCGGCCTGTTGAGAACGTGGGATGATATTAATTGGCGTTCACAACCAAACAAGTAGCTTTCTACCTCCCAAACATTCTCTTGCACCTCCCTTATCAATTACGGGTGCTACAATACCAACCTTGAGTGGTTTCCGGAAAAATAGTCAACGCGAGGTCAATTTGACCCTTCAAGACACGTGTATAGGCATCCTGTGAATCGAGATCGTGTGGCACATTAAATTCACAGTCACCTAGTACCTTTTCCATGTAAAAAGAAAGATTTGGGCTCTACACCTTGTGGATCAATGACACCCTCGTTTAAATTTGTGTTCCTTAGTGTTTAAAATTAATAGAGTGCGATAATGAGTTTTAAACAAAAGTAATTGTTTTGGAGCACAAATTCCATTCAAACCTTTAACAATTTCTTTGATATAACTCTGTATCGATCATTTCAAATCGATAAGTTACCTGGATAGGAGGTTTTGTTGCTCAACAATCTTTCAACTCCAACAGACGGTTAAGTCGCCAGTTATATAGAGAAGTTTTCAAAGACAAGCTTGTAATTTTTTATCTACACTTCTAAAGGAACACTTGTCATAAAAATCTTGCATCTGTGAATGGATATTGTTCAACCCTTGCTCTTACAACGGCTATAGGTGAATACGCAGCTTAATCTAGCAAAACTATACCTTTTGATGAGCTGTAGGTGTTCCAAAGTGCACCGTACGAGTTGTATCCGTAGTTCCGTCTCTGCACGATTGTAATTAAAGTAGTAAAGTGTATATCGTTACAAATCAACAAAGGGGGGTAAGTTTCTATAGAAAAAATTGGTGCGCGTAAAAAGGTAATTTCGTTTTATCAACTGAGTTGATAATGTTAATTGGCCACCGTAAAAAGTTTAAAAATCGACGTTTCGAGTGATAGCCCTTTGAAAGACGGGGGCTAACGGTTGAAACGTCAGCTTCTAAACACTTTATGGTGGCCAATTTACATTATCAATTCACTTGATTAAACCAAATTACTATGTATCGTTACGCCTGTTGCATTATTATGGTAGCTCTCTACTGAAAGCCAGAAATAATTTGATCTCCAAGAGAGTGTAGACGACTGTTACCAAACTGAAGTAAGCATTCAAGAGAGTCAATAAACGTTGTCCGACTGTTGCTATTTCAGTTTTCATTATTTAAGCGGGCTTCGAACCGAGTGTTTTAAGATTCCATCTGCCTTTCGAGACAGTGAAAATAGATATAGGTCGTTATGATAGGAGATAACGTCTAGGAATGTTGAGAAAGGAATTGTTCCAACAGAAGTTGATCGTGCAAGAGGGGGGGGGGGGGGGGGTGCGAAGGACGCCTTAGAGGCACAGTTAACACTTACAAGAATTGTGATCCAGTGTCAACAAGGAAGGTGTTCTTATCTGTGATTTTCAAGTTTGTGCTCTCCTCCGGTCTATACAAAGCACATCAAACAAAGATTAACCAGAAGAAAATATTGAACAACCTTATTTACTTGATCATCCAAGACAATCCATTCCTACGGTGTAAAACGTTTTCAAGCCCTTGTTAATTCATGTAATAAACTTTGATCACGATATAATTACAATTGTCAGTCAAGAATTTGTTAACTCTGGTTTGTAACCTCAAGACTAAAAATAAAAGCAACGGCATAAAAAGTTCCTGTGGTGAGAAGAGTGAAAAAGACTTCAACGGAAAGCCCGACGAAAGTTCGTTACAGTTTTTTTTAAATGGAAGTATACCAGCTAATAAAGCCTCTGACCCTGTTTACGAAAAGAGAAAATCGCACGTGCAACAAAAAAAAAGCGTCCATTTTCTTTGTTAAAATGTTAGTTTTTTCCACTTTGCCCTTTGTATCTGGGCACAAAGTCCCATTAGAAAGCATGAAAAAGCGAATTACTAACGACTCGTCAGTGAAACTTACCAATCTCATGAAACGGGTAGGAAGGTTTTAGTTTCAGAAGAAAAAGTTTCCACAGCTGTTGTGTTGATCTTTTTTGTTTTTAGTAGTATTTTTGCAGTAATTTCTCAGGTCCTCGTATAAATCACAGATGCAGAAGGTCATATAAACCTCGCAGAACCCGTGCACCAACCTACCTGTAATGAATAATAGCTCCATTTGGACCAAACCCAGCGATGGTGTCAAAACTGTAGCCCTTATAGCCCTCCTGTGCGCTAATAACATCAATGATATAAAGATGTTAATTTGGAAAAATGAAAAAAAGTTATCGCAAATTAAATAGCAGACCAGTTGGTGCCGTATCTACCTCTATATTCATGTCTGTAACACGGACAGTGTCGAGATTATCCAAAATAGAAAAAAAAAAAAAGACAATGACAGCAGAACTTGGGAAGGATAAAAAATCTCTAACGTGTACTACCGATAGTTGTTTTAGTGAGCCGGCCATCTTGAGGCCATGCTCTTGTTATGTTAAGTTCTTCGGTGTTGTTACCGTGACTGATCGACAGTACCACAATAGTTACAAAACCACGGAGTAATCACCTTTTAAATTCTTCCAGTTTAGCCACCGATGACAATTCTGTAATATCGTTACCTTTAGCCACCTACCGAAAAAGACACGGAAGCAGTTTTCCACATCATAACTGTTCGATTAAGGCAATTTATAACAGCCCTGATTAGGGTGGTTTACGTTTCTATATTTCTGTAAGGGAGGTTTGAACCCGCTCCCCCACTGAAATTTTATTTTCCATTTTTATTCTAACAAGATTACCTCTGTTCAGTGCTTGACTTGGGTCTAATAGATAAAATACTTTTTAAAAATAAAGGAAAATACAAATTTGATCACGATAATGGATGATGATAGAACAGAAAAGGAAGGCAATGATAGATAGAACAGAAAAGGAAGGCAAACGCAACAATATCCCATGCCATGTGACACGCACAACAAAAGGAAGATTATATGATCAGGAGTCTGCAAGTGGAACGATACGTAGTAGATTAACAAAATATTACTAACCATCATCTACCATGATAACCAGAGATCCAGCAACTCTCTTAAAACAAACTTTTTCCTGGAGATTCATTAAATCGTTCCTAACCTCACCAGGTCCATACCCTTCCTCAAAGCTGTTAACTTGATGTTTATTGGTATTCACAAGTGAGTATGCTTACTTCACACTTACTTACCTCATTCTTTAACCAATAGAAAAACTCTACAATAGCAACGCTGTCCTTAAGCTGTAGAAGAGGAAAGGTATATGTCTCTGTTAACTTCGCCACAAATAACCAGTATTTTCATTCAAGCCAAGAACAAAAACAGAACAATAAATAGCGCGATTTGCTAAACGGTAGTTGCGTGAGGGATTAGACAGAAGGATAGGGAATACTTGAAGAAGACTGAGCTGGGAGAAGTAAGAGAATTAAGTGCCACTCCTGCTACGAGCGGTCCTCTCGACTTCTCCTACTAAAAAAAAAAAAAATTTCCTTAATTTTTTTCCTATGAAAAGGGTTTGGGACACATGGTTAAAAAATAGTTTGTTTCTTTTCCAATTCTCTTTTTTTGCCTCGCCACGAGCGAAAATTGACTTTTGGCTAGACCATCTGTGTAGCCATCGAAAGTGTAAATTTCACAGCTTTTGTCGAGTGCGCTGCGACTGTAATAGTGTACTTCACGGAATTCTCTCTTGCTTCAAGTTACAAGCTATAATCAGTCAGTTCACAGACAAAATATAGAGACTTCACTTAAAATCCTATTCATATCAGCGTGATCAGAAGAGACCCTTCCCTTCGACCTTAATTTGTATATCAAAAATTAACAGATTTAAAAGAAAGAATTCTCAAAATGCAGGCGTAAATCGGGCTAAAAAAAACATATCGGAGGATCGTTTATACACCAATGCGGTCACCGATTGCCTCAAACCTGCGGGTATCTCTCTAGCTTTAATCCACCATCATCTTGAAAACAACGCAAATCAATATCTTTACTTAATCACGCATGTGTCGAACCTCATTTGCATAATTCTAAAAAATTACCAAGATATGTCTTTGACCGTTCAAACTTCGTTTGTTTATCTTCTACGTAAAGTATTTTAGGTTTTCATAACAGTTGGATAGAAAATAAACCGCGAGTTATCCTAAAACGTTGCATAAACATAATCAGTCGTAACGCTTGCATGACTTATAGTAAACAAAGGCGATCGGAAGGCGCTTCCTCGATAATTTTCCTTGAACCAGGTCATGAGCCACGTACAGAGAGGAGAAGATCAATATTAAAGAATCCAATTTGGCTTTCTGGTCATTGCAAACATACTGTGTAGCTTAAAAGGACACACAAACAAGTTAAAATACATATACGCTGCGTTGTTATTTACGAAACATTCTTCTGTAAGAATTTTTGCAGTTTCTACCGAGGTTTAGCACACGGAATGCAATCAACAGGCCCTCCTTTCTGAACATTTGCTGCCATCACAAGAAATTTTATGTTGTTACAGTCCTCAACGTTCTTGTGCGGCAAACTTAACCTTTTCCTGCGACTATCAAAACCAGCCAGGCAAATATTGCGTTGCGTGATTGTGCTAATTAATTCGCGTGTCCTGTGATTCAAATGTGAATAAATAAGTATAAAGTCGAGGTATATGAGTATAAGTGACAGGTCCCTTAGCTTCTGTTTCCACTAACTATCCCCACTACGAATGTAACTTATCTCCGTATATAAAATACATGAAAACTAGATAATGTAACGATCGAAAGTCATGACATGGAATCAAGTACAGAGTTAGAGATAACCTTCCTAAATTTCTTGGAAACATGTGCATTCACGGTTACCATGTCACTCAGTTTCTTGAGTAATGTGGCCTTCAAATCTCTGCCTTCGAAAGAAATGTCAAAAATAGCACTCATTTTCCTCAGCGTGGTGACTTTAAACCTCCCTAACGTGTCATTTGTAATATGTTCGCAAATATTGTGTCCATCATATAGTGCTGGATGAGCAAGTCCGATTTCGGAAATAACATCCACTACATCCTTTTTCCTTGCTTCGTGTTCGAGGTAACCGCTTTCTTCTTCGATGAAACTTCCGTCGTCGTCGTCGTCGTCGTCGTCGTCGTGGTCATCATTGTCGTTTGCATCCTGCTCTGGATCTTTCGGGACTGTGGCTTTTCTTCGTTTCAAAGCAGAAAACCTCGAGAAAAAGCTTCGAACCTGGCTCTTCGTTAGCCATTCATTTCTGGTGAATTTTCAAGTATCATCTGCCTCTCTCGCCCTTCTCATTTTTGCTGCAACGTGCGTGGGATCGGCTTTTCTACCTGTTCTTCCACCGGTTTGAAAACTACTTGATATATACCCTTTCACTTTCTCGGTAAATCGTGTTCCACTGCCTTTCGGTTTCTGAAGGGCCCAGCCCATCTCACACACTTTAGTCACTTCAACTTCGCCCGTCACTTCGGGTTTTGTTATCTTTGATTCAAGAGTTAGGGAGAAAAATTTCATTGTCCAGTCACGTCTAAGGCCATCGAAAAGGTTCTCTGATGCTTCTCTCTTGCTGTGCTCCCCAAGGTGTACATGATCTTGGAGTTTTTCTGAAGAAGTGAACTCATATTTAGCAGTATCTTTGTCCTTTTCCTCTTAATTATCGCTAAAACTATGATTGCGATTCTGTTTTATGACCCGCGGAGCTGTGGTGAAGAAACCATAATTCTCAACTTCTCTGAATACAACGGGGCCTTGCTTCTCAAGAATGAACTCCGGCTGAGCATGGTATTAATTTGCCCTTGCCAACTTCATAGGCTTTTGAGACACGAAGATCATCCCTTTCATTGGCAAAATTGTGGAAAAAGCTGAAATTATTGATGTACTTAATTTTGACTTTCTTTCTATCACTATCCGGCAATTTCGCAAAGAGCAGCTGACAATCCCTCCTCTTGTCTCACTTTTAATACCTCGTGCATGTCAGCTACCGTCAAAATGTTATGGCCTTCACTGCAAATAACTATGAATTGCCTCTTTCATTGGATTGATGATGCAATCCCAAACAACCTTGCGAGATCGTCGAAACCTTGAGAATAAGAACCTTGAGAATAAGAACCTTGAGAATAAGAACCTTGAGAATAAGAAAAGGAAGTATCTCGGTTAGAATAACTGATCCATCAATACCTGTCATACTAATACAGAAGTTGCTAGGTAGGCTTTGTGCATGCTGCTGCGTCTATTACCATACCACATTCTGCTCACCATGAAAATGTTAGTATGAAAATTATACTGTAAAAGATTCTAAAGAAAAGGAAACAAAAGGAAAACTCCGCAGTAAATGAATACCTACTCAGTTGAATTCTCCCAGGATGTCCTTTGAGAAAGCAAGCATACATTCCCTACACGTACTGTACTTCTAGCAATAGCATGTGAACTATAGCGGTTTCAATTAAAATGTGTCTTAATCCGCCTTAAAGCAGAGGGGTCGGCGGTATGCGACGTTTTAAGGGTGGAGAGGATAATTACGTTCCTGCGGTGTATCATCAAAAGATTTTGATCAACAGTGTTTGAATTGGCTTTGAAATATCAGTTACTATAATGGACAGAAACAGCAACAAAGTTTTAACTTAAAAGTTCTAAAGTTGATTAAACTAAGAATTCGCATGTTTTGGCGTTGTAATAAAAAAAGCATTCTCACCTTACCTCATCACCTTGATTCCAGTGCGTGAACCAACGTTAGAGGCAGCTGCAATTAGATTGTTGCTGTGGTAACAGTCTGCGCCATCTGATCGCAAAAATAGCCTGTTTACGGTAGACTTGATCTGTTTGATGTTACCGAGGTTTTCCAGAATTGCGTAAACCGCTTACCAGTCTTGGGCACAGCTTTCAAAAAGATAAACATATGACATAATCTTAAGGCCGTTTTCCTCTGCATTCCTCATAATAACTGAACTGACATGCCAGTTTATTCCTCTCTTTCCGAACCATTCAGACTGCTTTTCACTGTATTTCAGATGGTTGAATTTCATGGCCCGGTCCACGACGATGAGGGAGGTATTTGTTTGGGGGGACGTGAGCAAATTCTGTTTTGCTCTCTCTTGATTCTTTGTCCTGACTATATGCGCCATCCACCGAAGAATCGCCTCTCTGGTTTCGCCATAGTCGTGTTTCACGTCTTCTTTCTTCTTTATGCCGTCAAAAGTTATCATGGGAGATTGAATTTCAATTTGGATTGCCTTAATCACGGATTTCAAACTTTCGCAACCATCACAGCTAGCTTAATGTTCATGGGATCAACTTCCTTGAAACTCGGAGTTTTAGGGATCACTTATAGAAAATGAATACGATAGTCAGGGCAAGGACTGCCATCTTGACAGTGCATCCCATACTTTTTCTTCAGGTATCGCCTGGCATCCTTCAGATTCTTCCGAACGTCTTCGGAGACGATTCTATCTCTGTCCGCTGGTGCGGCTAGGCCCTCACGAATCATGTTTTGGTAAAATAATAACCTTCACACCATAGAAATTGAAAATATATCACTCACGTGATCCCACTGGAACTATCATTCCAAAAACTTCGAAAACATCTCTAACCAATCTGGCTTTGCATACTCGGCCTCCTTTCACTACCTCACATTTTCCTTTGTGCTCTGTATGTTGACAAGTACTTTTACCACATTTCCAGTGTTTTCCCATAGCGTTCCAATGTTTAGAGCACACAAAGGTCCGTTTTATTTTTTCCATTTCGAGGCCAAAATGACTGGAAAGAAGCAAAATTAACTTGTACTCGAGGACTTCGCTGGATAGAGGGTAGTACTCCAAATGACTTGATACGTCATCCTGGCATTTCAGGAGAGATATCGGGACTGAAACTCTTAAACACCCACAGCCACTACAACCTTTGCTTTACACGAAACACGTAGACATATTTGTGCGACAAATTTCTCAAAACATATAAATAACTGAAGAATCTATCCTCTCCGCTTAACGAACACGTGGGTAGCAGACTTAGCTAAAGAGAAGGGGCTGGATCGAAGCATGCCGAAACCTTCACCCCCTCAAAAAAATTACTTTACTTCAGTCCATTTATAACTTTCGGTTCTAATTCGTTACATCAACTACTTTTAGTTACAAGTTAAGATAAGACATTGATTTACATTAATTTCAAGACAATGGTGGATGAAAGGTAGAGAGATACCCCCAGGTTTGAGGCAATCGGTGACCTCATTGGTGTATAAACTATCCTCCGATATGTTTTTTTAGCCCGATTTACGCCTGCATTTTGAAAATTCTTTCTTTTAAATCTGTTAATTTTTGACATACAAATAAAGGTCGAAGGGAAGGGTCTCTTCTGATCACGCTGGTATGAATAGGATTTCAAATGAAGTTTCTATATTTTGTCTGTGAACTGATTGAATATAGCTTGTAACTTGAAGCAAGAGAGAATTCTGTTAAGTACACTATTACAGTCGCAGCGCGCTCGACCAAAGCTGTGAAATTTACACTTTCGATCGTTGTCTGCACGAGTGGTCTAGCCAAAGGTCAATTTTCGCTCGTGGCGAGCCAAAAAAAGAAAATTGGAAAACAACCAAACTGTTTTTCAAATAGGTGTCTTAAACCCTTTGCATAGGAAAAAATTAAAGAAAATATTTTTGGGGCGGGAAGTCGAGAGGACCGCTCTTAGCGAGAGTGGCACTTAGGTCATCAAAGTAGGAAAAGTGAAAAATAAGCCAATCAAAGGCTGATAGGTTCGATCTTCGTCGGTCCACGACTTTGGTTTTCGTTTCGCAAGGGAGAGGCGAGGGCTCATTTCCCGAGCAGCAGTTGATTATTGAGCCTGGAGCCCAGGGCTCACTGGAAAAATGGAGATAGCGTGGAAAATTGTAAAAGTAGGAACAAATGGGAGATGCAACAGAAGCTCCCTTAAATGTATAATAAGACGTTCTTTTTTATCTCTCATAAATTTTTTCTAAAGGTGATATCTTTCATAGTTCTACCGTTGGAACCCTGTTATGTTTCAACCATAAAACATGGACGTCAAAAAGTGAATTGTGGTTGGAAGTATCTCCAGAGACAGTTTGCGTTAGACTTGTAGACTTGCAGTGACAGTTCTCTCTCTCTCAATGTAGCTCTAACTCAGGGAAGTCATTTCTGGGACTTGTAATCGTACTCAAGCCGGAAAATAGCCACCACTGCGAGGTGGTGGGTTGTTTCTTCTGAACGCTGCCTCCGGAGTTAGAATTGAAGGATAGAAATTATCGTTAAAAATGTTATAAACGGAAAACAACGTCAGACTTACGTAAGCGTTCTTCATTCCTTTGATTTCTACGGAGTTTTTGATCGACTTTGGCAATGCTATGGGTGAGTCCTTCAACAGTACCTTGTCTTCCTATCATTTGAAGTAAAAAATAAAGAACTTCTAAGAATATTGTTGAATTGATGTCCACAAAGACAGTTGAGTGGTAGTATACCGATAAACTGTTTACGTCCAAAATCCCTACATCCTTTTAAGCCGCAAAGTTTATTACCTACCTGACCTATTGCGTGCATGGCAGAGTAAGGGCTAGCATACTTGCTCAACTGGTGACGAAAAAAGACAAAAAAAAAATGTAATAGCATCGTTAAAACACCACACGTTAAGCTATGGTTGATAGTCCTTATCTGAGAGCTCAGAAACTGGGTGACACTCGGGCAACCGCTTTCTGGTGTACCCGCCATTAGAACTCAAAGCGAAAACTTACAACCAGTTCCTCGTAACCTTCTTGAAGGCAGTGCAACGCTAGCCACTACACTGGATAAGTTTCCATTCAGTAAAGAAGTATTGGCAGACAGAATTACGATCGCCAGGATAGCGACTATCGTGATAGATAGTGCATTTAGAAAGTGCATGTGTACCGGTCAGTAACTATGTGGAACTCATTGCCGACTGCTATCACTGATTGTAATAACCTAGCAATGTTTAGGAGGAAATTGACGATTATCTTTTCCGATTATATTTTTCAAATAGTTAATTAAGACTGAGCGCCCTTTTATCGCAGATAATATGTAATATTCATTTGTAAATTAGGATTGATAGCTAGTTTTCCTATTGTAGACAGTAACCTATGCATTTGTGTAAATTAGGACTGAAAAGCCTTGTCGGAGCCCTAATAAAGATCATTTCATTTATATTTCGCACAGGGGTAAAAAAATCAAGAAAAGAAATGGTCAAAATCAATCACAACTCGATTAAAACCTTCACCGTCCAGTGCTATACAATCTGGGTATCAAGCAATTCGGCGTAGTATCCAGGGCTCGAAATTGCGACCGATACGGTCGCCAATGCGACTAAAACTTTTAACTTGGCGACTAAAAGTTCGAGTTTAGTCGCCACTTTGGCGAGCAAACTAACTTCCTCTGATAAATAAAAGATTGTAGATGAGAAAAATTTCTTAAGTCTCGTTTCTGCTTTTCTGCCGAAGGAAATGCAAATTAAGTCTGTTTACCTTTAAGCTAAAACTTGAAATGGCTTTCAAATTGCGTCTTCCGAGACGACATTCAAGATCGAGTATTTCGGTCTACCCCACAATCGCAGCCACAATCCACGAGAAGCCGAACAACAACGCCAATTGAATAAGGCTTTAATCTGATTTCTGTTCTTCTACTATCTGGCGACTGCATTTTTGCACTTGGCGACCATTTTTTCTCTGATAGTCGCCAAAAGGCGACTTGGAATTTTTTTAAATTTCGAGCCCTGGTATCGGCGTTTTGCTCGGGACTTGGAGGGAAGAACAGCGAACAGCTAAAGTATTTTTTTTAACCGAAATCCAGTGTCGGAGCATCGGGACTGCGTGTGTGACACGTGACAATGCATCCTTTTGTTTTCTGCCTCGTTCTTCAAAGCATGCCGACAAGGTGGACCTCAATGGCTCTGTATTCTGTAGTTGCTCCCATTTTTACCACAAAATCGAGAGATTAAAATAGTAAAAGGCTACGCCACATTGGTGATATAAACAGCTGTCTTAGGTCAATGAAATGTTACTCTGAAATCAGAGTACATGAACTGCTCGTCAATAACACAGAACTCATCGCTGATACGTCTCATTGCAGCGTCAGTGACGTGTGCATCATTTTAAAAGACATTGGGAAAGCGGTTATGATCTATTGAACAAAAAAAATTATGAGCTTAGGGTTTCTGCCGTCGTCGAGGGTTTTGCCCCCATCAACTAACTTACGTAGAAATCTAGAGTGAATAAGCTAATTGTTTAATCAGTCTCTAGTTAAAAAAATAGAACAATGCTTTTCCATAACACAACCAAGTACTGTGAAGAGTAAAACCCAGAAGAAATAACGACCGCCTTAACTTACCCATATTTTTGCGTTGGCTTTAGTTGCTTCTGCTTTAATGTCAGCAATCAGAACGGATGTGTTATAAGGACGTAACTCAACTTTGTCTAAATGTTCTCTAACGTCCTTGGTTAACTTGGAGTCTTCAACATAAACTCTGTACAAGAAAAAACACTCGTTTCACTTGGCAACGTTTTGTAACACTTCGCTAAGATACTGTTGACAAGAATAAACCAGAGAAATCCTGATAAGAAAGCTAAAATGGGTTCCAGTGTATTTTGATACGAAGAATTTCATCGATCAACGACGCTTTTTGCGGAGAAGACGATAAGGAGAAGCCAAATTCTCCAGGACTTATAGGTACTTTTATCTTAAGTAACCAACAATCTCTCCATAACCTTTCAGGGAATCAATTTCCTTCCCCACGTTTCACTAATTCTAGGACATATTTGTTTAAATTGCTTGTGGGTAAAGCTCTATGAAGAACCTACATGTAAACTTCAGAAATTGCACAATACTTTACGACAACAGTTGCAGTCGAATGTTCAATTGATATTTTCCAGCCTCGGACTTACTTGACTTTGTCCTTGGTGACGATGACGAACGCGAAGAAGAAAGGGTTAGATGGAACATCTTTTCCTCTTAGGTTCAACAACCCTAATAACATCAAATTACCTCATATCAAAACCCGGCATTTCGTGTACAAATTTCTCTGAGACCCTTCGCTGCCATCTTACATATTCGTAGACTTTCAAATACACATATCAAATTTCAGCTGATGTTCGAGACTAAGGTTCTGCTTCAAGTTTGTGCTATAAACACGAAGGCGGTTGCAAACCGATTTGGATATAAATTCCGAATCCTATTACCCACAACAACGAGCACGTGAATGGTCTCAAAACAATTTCAGTGAGACACGAAAGTAATATTCTTGTTGCACCTAAATAACAGGGGCCCATCAAATTGCGCTCAAAACTGCAATCCTGAGTTTGAAATGTACTAAAGGACAAAATAGATGAAAAGGCCTAGAACGCCTTAAACAAGAGAGGGTCCCCAAACACACACTTTCAAATACGTGTAGTTGGATACACGTGATGTACACCAAAAACGCGTTTTCTTGGTATACAGTGACAGATTGTCTGTTGCCACTCCACCGATATCGGATACAAAATTCAAATTTATTTATACAGGCGGACTAAAACAAGCCTCAGTTGGCTTCATCCCCAGACTTTTAAGGTCTGTCTACCAGTTAGGGACTAAAAAATCACTAGAGCACATAAGCGCTGTATCTTACGAATTCCTCACAAGGAGCCTTTGATTTCTGTTAACTTCACTACAGCTACGTCTTGAAAATCCAATACCAAAGGCAAGTCACTTACAAGCCACTTCATCAAGTTTGTACACAATGAACGCCGTCGCATCATTTGAGGTCAGTTCATTTTGAAGATCTGTTATTTTGTCATCCCACGACTTCCCTGGAACAAATTACACAGAAATATTACAAAGATAAGAGAGGAAAGGTGGAGGAAAAGACCGAAGGAAACGAAGAAAGTCGACATCGCACTATGCTCGCTATTTATGAAATATAAAGTATTCTCAACCTGTGTACTCCATTTCCAAGACGAATATTGTAGCGTTGCTCAGAGGTGGTCTACCCTCTGTCCATATTTCGTCAACCAGATTCTTGGAAACAGCCGTCAATGTTATAGTGGACTTTTCAAGCTCCTATAAGATTGAACGGCGAAAGCTATATGAGACCATGACAGGTCATTTTCATTGCGAATCCGATATCAAAAGTTCCGAATCCAAACATTTGATGCGTGCTAAACTCTCAAAGGTTTCGGTCTTACTGATAAATGTCATCAAATGCACTAAAAAAGACTGTGCAAGGGAGGTGATCCTGACTGTATGTTGCCGGGACATATCATTTACGTGAACGATGCGTAAACTATTCGTAATCTTCGACAAAAGTGTATGGGTTATTTCCCTAAAGGTATCTCTTATTTCTACCTACCTTTTTCATGGTCTCGAACTTATCTGTACAAACCAGAATGTTTAAAACAATATTAGCAATATCATTCGTATCAGCTGTATCTACTGTGTAACTTACTCCAGTTATCCTGAATTCTTAACCGGTGGGATACCCCCATGACCAGCCACGTCCCAATTCCAAGCTTACGGAGAGCTCAGTTCGATTACGTGGCCTTGAAAATAGACCGAAGTAATGTCACCAACCGATTGCAAAACGAGGATATGGCTGGGAGCCAATAAGAACCCGAACGAGGCGCCTGGAGCGTGCATAGGAGCGAGTGACTATAAGGAAATAAGTTTGCTCTTTCTATGTTATTGGTTGAGGGAAAAACAATATAATGGAATTCCGTATTACTTTGAATACCTCCATTTAAAAATGCTCTTAATGTTCCATTACTTTTCACAACTCACCGATGGAGAAAAGATTGGCGTCTACTCCAACTTTATCATCGGCTTTAAGTTCCTAAAAATTAATACCAGACAACAGGAACGTTTGGAGATATCTATTCTGGATATAATTAAGTTTCAAGAAAGTCATGGATTCTCAAGACATGTATCTCGTTATGATACCTCCCTTAAAAGCTCAAAGATACGCTTGTAAATTCCAAAAAGCAACGTATTGGACCGGACCGTGGGTGAACCCTTCTTAATAGTATTGTTAACATTTGGTTCTATTGGCATAAGAGGGTAATAAAATCTAGAGGTAGCCTTTCTCTTAATTGTTTTTTTCTTTTTCTGCAGTTCAACGAAAAGATAATTTTAAGAAATGTGGCATCTGAGAAAGCAAATTTTGGGGGCTGGTAAATTTCTCACCAAACCCTTCCTTTAACAGAGAAGAGAATGAGTGCATATGTTAATTGAAGGCATGATTGTAAACAAAGGTACACACTGGATTCGTATACACTAGAGTGAATAATGAAAATCCACGTTCACTTCATTGGTGAAAAGATGGCTCGGATATAACAAATGCCATAGACCATCCCTTCTTATTTTGATTCTTGATAGAGCGATAGCCTTCTGTGAGAACTTTGGTAAAAGACGTTAGTTGTAGAGATAAATCTCACCATCCAATTTTCTAATAGCGATCAGTCACAAACAACAGGGCACTGAGAATATTGAAAAACATGTAATCGAGTGATAATGGCGCCATCCCCAAAATTTTCGACATACAAGAATGGTAGAGTCTCAGGCATCTAGTAAAATATGGACTGGACTGGATTAGTAAAACATGGATTAGTAAAACATGGATTAGTAAAACATGGATTAGTAAAACATGGATTAGTAAAACATGGATTAGTGAAACATGGATTGGTAAAATGAAGGCTAAATAGGGCGAGTTACATTTTGTCTTACTTTTAGTAGTATTTTATCTCACTTTTTTACTCTTACTTTTCAACCAAATTATTTCGCACAAAATAGACAGTTTCATTTCAGTACTGATGTTGCCTTTGCCCACCCGCAGGTGGTTTCAGTCGAAAACAACATTCCTTTGCCATTGTTTTATTTGCGGGGAAAGTGACAGTTGTGAAATAAACTGTGCTGACAAAAAAACCGCACGCGACTAAAACGTGACGCTTGAGAAAACTGTACACGACTAAAACGTGACCCTGGACGGCCCAGAGTAACCGTTTCCTTCTTTGATTTCCTTCGCTAAGATTATGCAGTGCAAGGAGTATTCTAAAATTTGACTAAACCTTACCTTTGCTGCTCTGAATCTTACATTTCTTAGAGGTCAGAAAGCTTTCTCACGCGTTTGCGGCCAATGGTCCCCTGAGAAACCACAATGGACTCGTGTATAATTTCTTGGTACTTCACCATTTTTTCGGCTTGTGAATACGCAGCGTTTTACTATCTTCCGGCGTGTTCCATGCGTTTTCGGAATGCCTCGGCATATCCCAGCTACTAGTTAGCTATAGTTCCTGCATATTACCCCTTATTCATGCGGATTGCTATGGGTTTGAGGGTAAATGGCGAAATACAAGATCTTTTGAGATTCCGGGACATATGAATCGTCTTGCAAAAACCTGATTAAAAACTGATCTCTTTTTTTATTCCCGGCTTACTGAATTGTAAGTTATTGCATGACGTTAATCAAATCTGCCTTTCTTACAAGTTAAACTACAATGGATATAAGTCTATAGAAGTGAAAGCCATAATAAAAAAAACAATAACGACGATGCCGTCCGGCCACCTTAATGAAGCTGTTTGTCTTCAACTACAAAGATTTTGTAGTTGATTTTCCAGTTTGGCGTTAAGTCAAAAACTGCATAACCGTAACTTCCACACTTCTTAAAGGGACACAGTCACGAGTTGACATGCGCAGTAGCATACACTCTCTCCGAGACTTGTCGCGCTCGACCGCCATTATGGAAATATCGGTGAGTTGAAGAATTCTGCATATATTTTGCATTTAAATCAAGTTTATCCAAAGTAAATGCTCACGAAAGCGAATTTCTTTACTGAGGAACCTTCGGTGATCTTTTGTAAATGTAAAAGTGCTTGTACGACGAAGCGCAAAGAAAATAGTTCTCGTGGGTGCCCGTGCAAAGGGAGAAACGTGCTGTGGTGTAAATGAATGTAAATGTGGAACAAGCAATAAACCTTGCTGAAACAGGATATGCATATAAAGTTGAATACATGCATATAAAGATCTATACATTCACTTCTTTTGTGGCTTGAATGTCCAAAATGCGTACGAAATAATTTGTGTATTCCCTTTCTTCAGCCGGATTCGAACGAGCAGTCGTCATCTGCCTATATTTACGAAGGCCGTAGAGTTCGCCCGAGGCTAACCTGTATTCCAATTATAATGTGTAGTAGAATAAACATCTGCCTTGCAAATGCTACAAATGTCTGTGGCAGGTCTGAGGCATTCGATATAAACAGCGGCGTAAAACAAGGATGTGTGCTAGCCCCAACTCTCTTCAACATCTTCCTTTCAGTTCTACTGAATCATGCTTTCAAATCCTCTGAAGAAGGCATCCTGATACGATCTCGTCCTGATGGTAAACTCTTCAACCCTGCACGCCTTAGAGCCAAGACCAAAGTGCACAAGGTAGCCATCCGTGACCTTCTCTTTGCCGATGATGTTACCCTCGTTGCTCACAGCGCTGAAAAACTCCAACTCCTCCTCAATCAGTTTTCTGACGCATGTGAGGCCTTCAGACTTACAATCAGCCTAAAGAAGACGAAAGTCATGTGCCAGGACAATGCAGCCACGCCTGCCGTATCGATCAAAGATTACACCTTGGAAGTCGTCACACAGTTTACCTATCTCGGCTCCACCACCTCAAACAACAACTGCCTTGAAGTGGAGATTGGAAAGAGAATTGGCAAGGCTGCAACCAACATGGCTAAGCTGTCTGCCCGTGTCTGGGAGAACAAGAAGCTAATTACCCAAACTAAAGTTGCTGTTTATCGTGCCTGCATCGTGAGCACCTTATTGTTTGGTAGCGAGTCTTGGACTACCTACGCTAGTCAGGAGAAGCGCTTGAACATCTTCCATATGAGATGTCTTCGTCGCATCCTCTCCGTCTCATGGACAGATAATGTCTCTAACAATGAGGTACTTGCAAGAGCCAATATACCCTCGATGTTCACCCTGCTAAGACAGCGCAGATTGAGGTGGCTCGGTCATGTGTACCGAATGGAGGATGGGCGAATCCCTAAAGATCTGCTGTATGGCGAGTTGGAATCCGGTCCGAGGCCTATTGGCAGACCTAAGCTGCGTTTCAAGGACGTATGCAAGAGCGATATGCTCGCCACTGGCCTGCCAACAGATAACTGGGAGCTACATGCTGCCGATCGGAGTGATTAGAGGTCTGTGTGCAGTCTGGCACTCCAGGCGAGAGAGGAAAGGCTGAAAGCTGAAGCCGATGATAGAACAGCTAAGAGAAGAGCAGCAATGAACAAAGCAACGTGTGTTCCAGTGGCATGTGTCTTCGTGTGCAGTGGATGCGGCCGTGTCTGCCGTTCTAGAAGTGGGCTTTTCAGCCCCGAGAGAAAGTGTTTGTCGCAATTGCGCTAGTCATGGACATAGTCCGACGACTGCCTACCTACCTAGAATAAACATTTGCCTTGCAAATGCTACAAATTTCTGTGATATCTGGCATTATTTTATTTCCCTATCAGTAAAATCGCTGTAACTGAAAGACTCATAACCTGCATCAAATTTTTCCTGCAGCCACAACTTAAATGTCTTTTCTTCCACTTAAATACGCTTATGGTTTCTCAGTCACGCTTTCTTGTATTCCCCTCTGTCTTCAACCTTTTTCCACCTTGAGTTAATGCGTTTACCGCCATGTCCGGATCCTCCGCTAGACGCCATTTTGAAGTTTTGAGTGCAACTTGAAAAAGTCAGGATGACTTTTTCAAGTTTCGATCAGTTACGCGAGCATGCGCAGACCGTGAGCGTGTCCCCTTAAAGTTCGGACCACCTCAATGAATCTTTTCAAAACATAACCAGTAATATTTTAGTCTTCTACAATCGTTTCATATGGTCGACCAAATCAGTCGAATGCAAAATATTTAGATGAGGCCGTTCGGCCACCTCACTAACGCAACTAAAGCCTGGTTCTTAAAGGTTGCCATCTCGACCGAGAATACAAACGCCACAAACGCCCGCTCCACCGAAATTAACATTCCTTTCCCAATCCTAGCCAATCACATTGTACTTTCCAAATTATGGAAAGTGGACCTTGACCGCAAGGTAAACTGATATTTTCTCAGTCTGCATGAAAAAGTGTGAAAGCTTTCTGACCTCTAATAAATGTAAGATTCAGAGCAGCAAAAGTAAGCTTTTGTCAAATTTTAGAATACTCCGTGCACTGCATAATCTTAGCGAAGGAAATCAAAGAAGGAAACGGTTACTCTGGGCCGTCTAGGGTCACGTTTTAGTCGTGTACGGTTACTCAAGCGTCACGTTTTAGTCGCGTGTGGTTTTTTGTCAGCACAGTTTATTTCTAGCCTGAGTTCAGCCGCTGTTTATCCTAAACTCTATCTGAGCAACAGTGCACGATTTCTTGTGTGAGAGTGTACGCCGATTTGAGTACGCGCTGTGATTGGCCCATTCTTACGTGCCATCTGATTGGTCATATATCTCGGATCCAGGTCTACTCGAGTATCATGATGTTTGTTTTAAGTCATTTCACGTGTTTCTCACCTCTCACCTCTCAACTAGCTAGACCTCGAGTAGAGATAGTTTTTTATTGATGACTGTTCTCTTATATATGGAAATAATTTGTGTTTTGTGTTCTCGGAAGGACTTTCACCACACTGAAAGATATCTTATCGACGGAAAAGCTAAATTCGATGTAAAATGTGAGTTGGAAAGCCTCTCGATTGCTTACGGACAGAGAAAGTTTATTTGCAAGTCTTGTCGTCAACTATTGATAAAACGAAGATCAGTCATAGATCAACAAGCAAAAGCAGAATCAGAAATACACGCTCTATGTGGCAAACCAGATAATGAAGCTCTTCAAGGTACACGTAAGAGGGCTGCATGTAGCGATGCCAACGAGTTAACGCCGAAGAAGAGCCGCATCGAAGTTAACAATGTTTTAGCGACTTAACGCCGAACCAAGCTCGTCGGTCAATTACAACGCCTGATTTTAACAGCTACTCATCGATTCAGAGTGCAAAAGATTCTCAAAATAGGCCCAATCTAACAAAGCTCTCCGTAAACACTAATTAATGTAACAATTCACGTAACATTCCAGAGCAAATCTAAATTAGATTTTTGCAAAATCTTGACATTCCTTCGTGCACTAGCCTTAGTTCAGCCACCGTTTATTCCAAACTCTCTTATCAAAGACTTCCCGTATCCTGTACGAAGGTTAACGAACATATTAATTTGCACTAAAAAACCTTATTGCCTCCTTTTGCTCCGGCAAAAGACTCTCGATTTCAAAGTACCATTTGACTTCAGAAAACGCTTTTTGCCATAGCTCTTGCTTGAATTCAGCACCCGACGAGTTGGACGTTATGTTGAATTTGACATGAAACATTAAACTAGAACCTTTGGCCAATTAGGAGTAGCGTTAGAACTACCAATCACCAACGGTCACAAAATCCTATGCAGGGGGTCTTTACACAAGCTTTTGTGCACAGATGCGCAGATGGTTATTACAGGTAATATAATTGGATGTACGCAGGCTATTTCACAAATGTCACTTTCCACGCAAATAAAACAATGGTAAAGGAATGTTGTTTTCGATTGAAACTGTCTATTTTGCGCGAAATAATTTGGTTGAAAAGTAAGAGTAAAAAGGTAAGATAAAATACTACTAAAAGTAAGATAAAATGTAACTCGCCCTATTTAGCGTTCATTTTACCAATCCATGTTTTACTAATCCATGTTTTCTACTCCATGTTTTACTAATCCATGCTTTACTAATCCATGTTTTACTAATCCATGTTTTACTACTCCATGTTTTACTAATCCATGTTTTACTAATCCATGTTTTACTAATCCATGTCTTACTAATACATGTTTTACTAATCCATGTTCTACTAATCCATGTTTTACTAATCCATGTTTTACTAATCCATGTTTTACTAATCCAGTCCATGTTTCACTAATCCAGTCCAGTCCATATTTTACTAGGTGCCAGAATCACATTACCTTAGCTAGCCATTCTTCTTGTGACGGCGTGCCTGGCATACCTGGAATAAACATCGATATTCCTTTCATAAATCAAATGCATATCATATGAAAAAATAAGCTTGTTCCCGCACAGTTCTAAACTAAGGACTAGTACTTTCGGGTAACGAGTTCGTACAAAATGTCTTTATTTATACACTTTCACCAGAGTGTGGTGAGGGTCGCACAGCAGAGCGAGGCTCCAAATTAAGTGCGCCCAATATCCCCCCCATCCCACCCCAGGGGAGGACATCCATCACACAGTAATCTCGTGTGTGGGAAATTAACGTCTCCTACCCCAACCCTGCAGGAGACGGGACCTCCATTTATTCGTCGCTATCCGAGAAGACTAGAATATCTAACCATTTCTTGATGTTATAGAAAGGTAGCAAATTCTTTAAGATTTTAAGACCCTGAGTGTTGATCCGGCCGGGGCTCGAACCCTCGACCTCCCGCACAACAGTCCAGCGCTCTATCCATTGAGCTAACCGGGAGGCTATATATATTTGTTCGGCTATATATATTTGTTATGTCTATGCATTAAGGACTAAAGACAGCCTACCGTCTTTCATTAAGGTCCAATTGTCGTCCATCTGCATACCAGCTTGATTGAAATACCGACCATCAGTCCACATTCCAGCTTTGTTCATTGTTACCACTGCATCACCTACGAGTGACATATGATAGAATTAAGAGACAGAGACTATCATTTGCCTCGCTCTCAACATGAGGCAACGTAACTCAGTCAGTGGTATTACCCAACAAGCCAAGGATGCCCGGGACCGAATACCGTCGATGAGTGAATTTTTTCCACGTTCTTTTCTGCAACTTATTGTAGGCAGCTCAGCTGCAAGCATCATGTCTTTACTTGTATACCATCCGCTGGCCAAAAGAATTATTTATTACTTTTAAGTGTGATCAAAGATAGACTTTTAAAAACACTCCGATTTATTTGCGGTTCGTAATTACTTCTTAGATGGAAAAGTAATATATTTCTAGACATAGCCTGTACGTTTTGGAGCCGAAAATTAATATATTTTAGTAACAACCAAAGACAAATTATATCACTATTTTCTGAAGCACCTCAGCGGGCAGAAATCTTTAATCCTCTGATCGGCTAAAGGCGCACTCGAAACTGGTCCAACTTTTCTTTTAATACGGTCCACGGTCCGGATTTTTTTTTCGCGCCACTAGTGCCAAAGCAGGGATAGGAAACACGATATTTACTAGAGATTATAAACTGAGCCAGTTTATTATCTCTTGATCCTATATAATGGTGCGTTACTAGTACTTGCCGGCAGAGCCTGTGAACCCGGATATGTATGGACGTCGTTCAAAGTGACCAGCAACATATTCACTCTGAAATAAATAAAGGAGAGAACATGTGTTGCACTACCTGTGTCTGCAAAAGGTGACGTAGTCACAACACAGGCGTAAAGTTACAAGTTAAATCACTCACCATGTGTTGGTCAACAGAGGGGATAATGTACGCCTGTATGCCCTCAGCCCTCATCTTCTCTCGCAGCTGCTTCAGACGCTCAGTTGTATTCACTTTGGGCAGAGCTGGGGACGAAGCCTGAAATTGAAAGATAGTCGCAAGGTAAAGCTGCGTTAGTGGATAAATACAGTCGTGTTTTGTATTTTCAGTTAAGCGTTGAAAGAAAGAAACTCAGAAACAACCTTGTATTTATCTCGTGTTTACCAAACACGCTTTTCATTCTTGTCAGAGTTAGATAAAGAATAACCAAGATTTTCTCTCGAAGTCTTCCCCTTGGGCGTTAAGCAATGCTCCCATTCAAACTTGAAAAAAACGGGGCGGGGGGGGGGGGACACAGGGAGAGCGTTGCATGAGGGAACGGCAGCTAAGGTAACAAGAGATCATTCCACACTACTGACAATAAATAAAAAAATGTCGGGCTGCGCTCTAACCCCCGATGAAGAAGGGGTGGTAATATGAAGTATTCCCGTCATCCACTATGTATTCGAATGATTCTCTTCGCTTATCATCAGGAAGAAAGAGCCCTTTTCCTTATAAGGATAAATTATTGAAGATCAAAAGTTAATGAAGGCATGTTACACTTAGCTTATTAATTAAGACTGATAAGCGAAGTTACGGAAACTGTCGTTTGAACACCGCCAACGCTAGAAAGAGTTCACAGTTTTTTTTACATATTTTGCGAGGAACAAATTGCCAAGGTGACCTTCGCAGTTTCCAAATTTTGGCTGTGCATAAAACTAATACATTCCAATCAAAACTTTGCTGAAGGGCCGATACGTTAATCACAAACCTATCTTGCTCTTTGGAGCTAATTAGTAGGCAAGAAAGAATCGTACTTTCGCTGCCTTCGGGCTTTTTCTTTTTAATTTTGTTCTTCAGTCCCAGAAAAATACCATAACAAATGGTGCGCTAGCTTTACTAGCGAAAGTGTCAGCTTATAGATCACATATTTCCCGTTTGTAATTTTACTCAGACACTAAATGCGTCCTCCACAATGTGACAGTCACATTAAAAAGAAAAAAAAAGAAAAACAGAAAGGAACACGCAAAATGTTGGCAATTTTTAAACTGGGGTCGCACTTATCTTCCGCTACCTGTTGACAGATTTAAAAATTGCCAACCGGCCTTAGCAGTCACCGTATATTACAAAACAGATGTATGTTGCAAGTGATTGAAGATCAAATGACCTGTCTATCTGTGTTGTTTTTGTTTGCCCCTCTTTGCATTCTTTACAGTTCTATTTACATCGTGAAACAATTTCTTAGTTGTTATGTTTGTTTTTTTGCTAAAGGCCTCACAATGGTCGCGACCAGCAACTGCTCTGCTGCTGTCAAAATGTGACTCGACGAACAAAAGAGAGGCATGAGTTCATTTTAATATATTGCATGAATTTACAAAGGACAGAAACACGAACCTCATAAATAACCTTTGGGCTCCCTATTTCTATTCAAGCGATACTAATGCTAACCAAAGCCTCAAGGCGCACGCATGAAAGAAAGTAACAAATATCTTATCAACTAGTTTTAGTTCTTTCTGAAACCTCCCCTTCACTAAAAAGATTGTGACACCTTAACCATACCTTCATTGCCACAGTATTGTTTCGATGTAGAACCCAGCACGGCCGGCGTGCAAAGGAAAGAGATGAGTAGGGAATAATCAGTACGATCGCGACGCACAAACGTTAGGATCTCAACGTTTGCGCGTAGAGCTCGCATTTGAATATCTCTACTTTCTTTATCCCCTTTCCGGCCTTGAAAGTCCGCGTAGGTTACACAGGAATCGCAAATATTCACTCGAATCACATCATGATTCAATCCGTTAAAATGCCTCAAGGCTCGAAAATATTACAACATATGACTCTAAAGATCTAAGTGAAGTTCGATTGCATTTTGATCAGACTTTTAACGTCTGGAAAAAAAAAACACCCGAGCGGAAATTATTGCCACTATAATTGTTCTAACACTGAATGGCTGAGAAGTGAGGGGAGCGGAGTTATAAGCGAAGAAAAAAGATCCGCCTAAAATACTTTTAGTTATTGACGAGCGAAGGTTTCTTCTGTCCATGTGAAACTCATATATCAAAAACTGAAAATATACGATCAAACACTCAACGCGCCATACATGCTTGGCTATTTTCGCAGCGAGTAGCCACCCATAAGTTAATTTTTTTCAGGCTTGAAAGACTCACCTTGTCTTTCTCAGAGACAGTCGCTAATTGCTGCATTCTTATTGCAAATTAAATACAGTTAAGTAGTGTCACTCACCCTTCGGTTCCTGACATGTTCTGATACTCTGCAACGTCCAAGGAAGGCGAAGGACAGAATCACTGTAAACAACAAAATACATTATTCTCTTTTCACTATTTGTGCTAATATGCAACGAGACTTGTAAGAGTTATTTCTGCCTTGAAATGTCATTAGATGTCGAAATTTTTAGTTCACTCACCAAAAGCCAAGCAAAAGAGCCTCGGAGAATCCATTGCAGCTTTAGTGCGGGTTGGATCTGGAAAGAAAAAGAGACGACGCGTATGCTAATCCATATGAAATTTAAGTCCCCGAGAAATTAGATACTTTGTGTATTTTTCAAAGTCACACTTCACTTCACTTCACATGATTTTCAAAGTCACACTTCACTCAACCTCTTTCCCAGGTTCCGTCTTCGATCGACTTCAGACTCAGCAAGTACGCGATTTTGCGAATGAATGAGTCCAAGTGGAATGAGTCATAATTAATTTCGTCAAATAAGGAACACGAGCTACGTGTTACATGTGCTCAATGTTGACTTTATTATGTAGCTTATATCGCTTAATTGGAATGGGTTAAACGTTCGCACTGTGTTTGGTATGATCAAAATCAATTTTGATGGTAAAATTAAAATTAATGCAGTCTTTGCGGAGAGGGCATTGTAGCATTTGCAGCCACCAAAATCTAAATTCTCAAGTTCAAGGGGGCGTCGCTCCAAAATGCGGTTAACGAGGTGTTTGGGACCATTTTACAGATCGAAGTGACAAACCAAAGTTGACTGTTTGCACAAATCTTTATTCTTGAAAGGCAATCGACCACGAACCACAATCAACGATAAAAATAACGATTATTCTCACAATCAATCAATCTATTGATCGTAAACTGAAACAACAATACAACGAAGTTCTATCCATCTAATGAAATGTCGCGGAATACATAATCAAAGAATCGCGCGTAAAAAACTAGGCCCCAACGTCAATAACGAGATTAACAATACAAATAAAACAGAATTTTGCAATAAGTGCAGAAAAGATTTACATCGGCGAAACAGGCAGAAGATTAGGTGACCGATTCCGAGAAAATCGTCGCGACGTGGTTAGCTCAATTGGTTAAGCGCCGGACTGTTGTGCGGGAGGTCGAGGGTTCGAGCCCCGGCCGGACCAACACTCAGGGTCTTAAAATAATTGAGAAGAATATGCTACCTTTCTATAACATCGATCAAGAAATGGTTAGATATCCTAGTCTTCTCGGATAGGGACGAATAATGGAGGTCCAGTCTCCTGCATCTATTAATTAATCAATTTGGTTAGGAAGGGGACGTTAAAGAACCCACTTCACGAGATTACTGTGATGTGGTCTGGCCTGGTTACTGGGAATTAGGGGGGAGGGGGCATCTGTTATATTCGCTTTCATTTGATTGTAAACTGCTTAGCAGTCTGGTAAAATCCCCCGCACAGTGTTGTAAAGTGCCATGAGTTTAAGATATGAGCGCTATATAAATACAAGCTATTATTATTATTGAACAACAACAAACATATGAAACATATGAGTGAACTGCGGTTATGAGACGTATATAAGAACGATCCTTCGCAGTAAAGCACTATTTGAGCAATATTTAATATTTGAATTATTAATGACAAGGACACATCGAATCCAGTCGCTAGACATTTTAATTTACCTAATCATTCTAAGCAACATATGGCAATCTGCGGTCTTTCCTTACACTTAGGTAGCACGGAAAGCTGTAAAACTCTTGAACAAAAGCTCATCTTTCAAACCGGCAGTCTAAATCCCACAGGTATCAAGGAACGCTTTTCATTCCACTAATTTATTCGTGTTTTTCTCGTTGCCATGTTCCCACCAATAACGTAGCTCCATTTTCTGCCTTTAAAAGCACACACAACCCACAATTCCTCTATTCGCTCCGACGAAGGGCTAACGCTCGAAACGTCACGGTGGCCAATTTACCATTTCAACTTTGTTGATATATTCAAATTAATATCTGTTTGTATATTGTCGCCCGACACTGAAAAGACTAGACTAGAAAAAACAAAGTTACAAAGGTAATCACATATCGGTCCCGCTTGCGCCAGAGGTTGAGAAAACGAAAGGGCGAAAGACTATTCGAAACTTACGAAGAACTGATCAAAGGGACGCTAAACTTGCCTTTTAAGTGCGCGTGGTGACGCTGAAAGGTCCAGTTACAAAACCAGTGGAATACAGAAAAACAGATAAACATTGTAACTGTGTACGTATCTAAGATCATCCTGAAATTAGGGAACTAATCAATAATCAATCAAAGGTTCTTTTTGACTGATGAGGCTCGAAGAGCGAAATATATTTTCAAGATTCTTAAAGTATTGTTTTTTTATTTTTACAGTTTCTATACTGCGTCGAATGTGATACTCGAGACGTGATGTCTTACTCTGCAAGTAGTTCAAGTTAATAAAAAAATGAGCCTTTTGACTAGTGTCCTTAACAGACATAACAGACCTTCATTTCTAGAAATGATAGAAAGTGCGTGGCTCTGAGGAGAAACGGAAGGGATTTCAGCTGGGGGGAGTCCTACAAGGCTTGCAGGGTCTTCTTCGTTTCCTTTATAACATTACGACTTTGTTACGGATTCAAGATTTCACCGCATGTGTGTGAAAACTGAAACATTTCTGATGGAGGGCAATCAATCCATAAATTTCAAGTTTATCGCGATTACTCCCGAGAAAAAGGAAAAGAGCTGATTTTGAAAAATCAAGTTGTACCCCTAAGCCACAAATTACATTTTTAGGGCGGTGTAGAATATTCAAATTTTAACAATCTGTTGTTGTTCTCGTAGTTCGCGGTTCGCTCAATCATTCGAGACAGAATAAAGGCTCGTTTCTAAAAAAGCAACATTTAATAACAACAACATTACCACTCCATCTTGAAGGCGTGCTCATTCCATTCTTCTTCTAACCACAATACATTGCAAACATAATCGTGACGCGACGTCACGACATGTGTAACGACATCCGCGTCAGGGCGGCGAAGAAGTCAAAGGCATCATCTTTCTCATGCATCACGCTACTCTCCCGGTTTCAACATTGATGGCGTGACCGGCACACACGAGTTACAGGTTTGTGTGTGTGTGTGTGTGTGTGTGTGGGGGGGGCGGGGGGGGGGGACAGGGGAGTCGGAGTCTCCCGCTTCCTGTGCCACGTTCTCCCGCCTCCCGTACATGTGTGCCCCCTTGCCTCCGACTCCCGCCTTCCATTGTGTTGCTCCCGTCTTCAGGTTAATTAAGAGAATCAGAAACCCGGGTTTAACTTTCAAACAGAGCTAAAAGTTAATATTCTTGTTCATTTCGGCTGGCCTTTGTTTTGGCTGGGGATTATTAGTTCCCGATGAAAGCTACTACTGGTCAGTTTACTAAACTAAGTTTCGCTAACCGGGGTATCACAGTTTGATCGTCGCTTCTGACATCTCGTCATAGAGACGAAAGTCTCAGCTCACTATGTAATGTAATAGCTATTGCCAATTCAAAATCAAATAAAAATTTCAAGAGGTAGACGTAACGTTTAGAGTTTGCTTCTTCTGTATTCGCGCTTGCTTTCCCTTTTTGACGTAAGTAGGACTAAGTATTCGTAGTTAGCACATCAATTGTTGAACCGTTTGCATTTTGAGCGTTCAGTTTAATTGCTAGTGAAGCATGATGGAACAGTCTTGTTCGACCGATTATCAGATTTGTTCGATGGGTTGAAATCGTCTTTTAACCTTTGCGGTTAGAAAAAGTCTTCCAATTTTGGTTAGAGCCTCTTCTTCCTCCGAGTCAAGATAACATTCTTGATTTTCTTCAGTTTCATTTGTTTCTAAATCACATTCCCCTCGGCAGTCTGAAAGGATCTGGCAAAATCTTTCTTCAGTTAGCTCTAAACGACCGTTGAATAATCGTATCGAATCTTCACCAATTTCTCAAATAACGTCACTTTTCTTGCATTTCGCTTCTTCGCTAGATGTTTCGAAGAGAAAACAGCTCTCATCTATTATGACATATGTAGAACCAAAGAAATCTTTTGCGTCTATCGCACGTGAAATGAAGATAGAGAAAAACTTGGATTTGCATTTGATTGCGTAAATTCTAGTATGTGATGACTGATACGTCTTGTGATCATACCCAAGCAAGGGTACGGGCTCTACATCGCTTCTATAGTTAGTACCTGATGGATGCACTGGTGTATCTGCCTCCTTTTCAGAACTCACAGCCTTAAAAAGCTCCTGTATTGATGTAAGAGCTTGTTCCTCGGTGCTGTCGTGTGCAGCCACTGAAGTGTACATATAGAAGAGGAGAGTGCCAGCTTTGTCTTTCGTGAAAGAATTTCGCACGGACTGTTGCCTGACTCCTCGTTCAAATTCATTCCTCCAATCGTTAAGGCGTTTGATGTTCTCTTTATTCAGGAACGTAGTTGGCTCTCGTGGCACCGGAAGTAAGTCTTCGTACTTGAATGAAAACTGTGATGGTAGCTCATAGTGTTGTTTCTCCCGAGCGAAGCAAATATAACCAGGCCAAGCAATTCTCTTTAAGGTCTCATCTGCTGCCTCAACGAAATACATCGCACAATCCAGCACAGTAGGTGTGTCTGTCACCTGTCGCATTTCACTATTAAAATACTCGTTAACGAGTGTAAGAAATGTTCTTACATCAACAACTTCGAGCAGATGAGGACATTCTTTACTTATTCGCGTTCGGAGGCGATGGAGGAAGTTCTCGATGAAAGTTACTGAGGCGACTGTCTTCTCAGCTGGGGTTCCCTGCGTCGAAAAGTGGACCACTCCGCACTCTCCTGCGCGCTCACTGAAACGGCATGCCTTTGAAACAAGTTTGCACCACGAAGCAAAATCTTTAGTAATTTGAGAGGTGCAGTGATAAGGAGCGAGCTCCCAAGGAGGTCTTCCATGAACGGATTTTTCGTGGCCACAACGGAAAATACTGAGACCGATTACTATGGTCTTTGACGACATTGTCACAATTGGCCTGAATGACCCTGAACCACTTTCTTTGTTGGAGATTTTCGACAGCTACAACTTACCAGACACTGTACATGTCATGCTATCTCATGACCAATGACGTAATCAATTTGAAGGGATTCACAAATTTACCGGAAGTAATGCTGTTTTTCCAGCCCGGGTACAAATTTACGTTTTCTTGCCTCCAAAAATGTTTTTAAGCATTGGTAGATGTTAACTGGAAATTTCAAAACTTTGCTAGGTAAGTGTTTATGACTGAGTAATACCCAGTAGTAAACAACAAACTATCGCCTTATTTATTTCTGCTCCCGGTTCCCGCCCTCATGTAGATACCGCTTCCCACCCCTTGTTCTCCCGCTTCCCTCCCTCTCCCATCCCTTATTCTCCCGGGCTCCCGCCCCTCCACAGGTTTGTATACAAAAAGAGGATAAAGCCTTTCAAAGCCAAATTCTGAAAACGTCATGTCTAGGTGTCAGTTTGAGAAACAACCTTTAAAATTTTCACCTTCTTTCAAGAAGAGTATAAATTATGAAGCTTGCTGAAGATTTTAGAGAATTTGAGGGGTGTCGTGTGGAGCCCGAGTGAACTTGAATTCACGTGATTTTCCGTCGATGCTTTCAAACCTGACCTGGTTTCAGAACACAGTTGTTCATTTCGTACCGCATTGTAGACAAAAATTGTGTAAATTGGACTTATATCAACCGGCTCTGAGATCAACGTCTAACTTATTACGATACGAGGTTTAAATTAGATTTAAGAGCAAGTCTACGTATCTCACGCTACGATACCAGACACCGTCAAGCTTAAACCCTGTTCAAGGCCTCCAGTTCAGAAGAACGCCTTTTTTTATACACTGAACGTTAAAACTATGTACCCTGTTAATGTACTCAATACCTTGAAAACCACACTCTGCCAAGAGGCACATTACCTTTTAGGCCAAATAACGTAATGACTCCATGCAGGTATGGAACAAGTTTAGTCTCTTTTCACGTTGTCCAGTTGAGACAGGACATTTTCAGTTTCATTTTAGGGCTGGATATAAACGAATACTCTCACAGTGTTTTGGTGTGCTTTTTTAATTTTATAAACTTACTTATCATTCGTCTTACAACTGTCATCGTTTAACGTGATAAAAGAAATTTCCGACACGCATCCCCGACCATTTCATATGTAATTCCTCTTGAATATGCCACAAGCATCGAATCATTCAGTTTTCTGTTAAAATAACCAAACAAGTTATCAACCACATAAGCGTAAGAACAAACGTATTTTGTTGGCTCTTTCGATGCAGTTTTGCTTTCTTTTAATGTCTATATGAATTAACCTCTGCATAAAAATTCAACCAAAAAAAAACATGAAAATTATGTTTTACATACAGAGGAACACCACTCACGGGCACCTCACTCTAACAGTCAAATGTTTTCCTAGTCTGGACAGAAGATCCACACATTCTATCTCGTTTGACCCTCTCTCAACATGCTGGCAATGGCCACGACAGCATGTTTCAGATAATAAAATGACCTTTTGTCCAGGGGCATCTTTTAAGTGAAAGATAAAACGTGCCACAAGTAGAGTGTCTCGCTTAACTTGACAGCTTTACCCTGCTCGCAAGAAAAAGACTGACTGACAGACAGAATCGGTCCTATACTTTGTGCTTCCAACCAGCAGGAATCCAATCCACCAAATCAACCTCTAGCCATTGCTATACCAGGTACTGGACACCATATCTTCCAGACTATGCTCAACAACTTGAATGACCACACATTTCTTCTCAGCTGTGGGTAAATTGCTATCCCTTAACAACAGCAAAACTGTGTCCTCCTCCACATCCGATCAAAGAGCTGATATAATCATGCAGCTTATAAACCACACTCGGTTGATGAATATTTCTAGTTTCATTCTCTCTTCCACAAATTCCATGTTCATTCCAACCCCAAGTCCTGATTGAACCAGAATCTGACAACAGAAGAATTAAATGTTTGTACCCAAATTGAGACAATTCAATTTTTGGTCTGTGAATCATATCATTGACACTAATACAGTACCAAAGATTACATACTATGCCTCCCCACAAAATCAGTCATAATAATCGAGTCCATTAATAATCAAGTCCCCTCTAAAAATACTAGGTACGCTAAATTTAATTTAGTTTGTCCTAAGTTAATACGCGAGACAGATGGTGGAAAGTCTTTCTTAATCAGAGCTTGCAGACTATGGAATAAATTATCTTTAGAATTAAGACGTAAAGATTCTCTTCCTGCATTTAAGAAGTCTTTTTAATGTAATTTTTAAAGAACTGTGTCTAAATCATTTTACTATTTAGCTTAACAATTACTCTTATTTTCAATTGAGGGCCCCAAGTTCATTAGCTTTTAGCTATTTAGTGATACCCTCTATAAATAAAGTGTTTCCTTACTTACTTACTTACTTACTAGTGGATCACACAACAATGATTTGAAAGTCAGGTAATACCACTCTCTCTAAAGAAAGAATTTATCCTTAGTATCCAGGTAGTATAACTTTTTTTATAAATAGAGCCAGACTTTGACAACTTTGTCTCAGTCAGAAAAAATGTAGAGATACTATATTAGTTTGTTACTGACCTAACAGAGCCATGTTGTGTTCAGCACCACACAAAACCTAAAAGTAACATATTAACCATATAGGGCAATCAGGACACTCACAGTTGTTACAGTAGAGCTTTGTATTCTTCTGACTTAGAAACCATAAATGCATGATTCACACTTTTTAAAGGTTAGTAAACCTATTTTCTATTTTTCTGTTTATCTGTCTGTCTTTGTCCAAATGTAAAAACACTTAACTTTTGCTCTCAAAGAGAGAATAAGGCCATTTTGTCACCCTTTAAATTGTGAGCCTTTGTTGGATACAGCAATTTAAGTACTTCATTTTGCTATATACTGGTTGAGAATCTATGAAAAACTATAATTTTGAAGGTTTGTCAACCAGCAAAAATGCATACCTGATTAGCTCCTCTGACAAGCACAACCTCTGCTGGTTCACTACAAAAGCTGAGTTGTACAACCTCATCACCCAAACCTAACTGACCATAGTCAGCACGGCCCCATGAAAACACTCTGACATCTTCTGTTGGAAGACACATCAAATTAGTGGAGCTTGTATGCATTAACTACACAAATGGAGCATCAAAAGTTAGGAAAGTATGGTACAACCATGAAGCTGAGAAATTTGAAGGAATGATAATGAATGGCTTACCATTCCCATACAGCTGTCTAGACTAACATGTGAGATTGTCACACTATGTAGATGCTCCCATCGACAACTAACTAGCTTTCAATCAATGCTGTTTGAAAAATGGTGCATCTGTCCTGCACTTAGTTTTCCATTCTGATGTTCAAAAATTGGATCAAAATCAGATGGTGTTGCTTTGAAAAATTCTGATTGAAATTTTTGTTATCAGGCTTTCCCAACAATATACTAAGTACAATATTAATACAATAATCAAATTTTATTAATGGTCTTAGGATACAAAATTTCTTATCACCAACACCACTCTACTTGTACATTTCCTGTTAGATATTTATCATCTCATATCTGATGTTCCCTTTTAAAATAATACTTGCCAAATATCTTTCTTCAAAGGATGGCAATATTACCTGTGACAGCCAGCAGGTGGCTCCAACCTGTGTGGACTTGGGTTACAGTAACACTTGATAATAATCCACCAATCAGCTGTGGTGTCATAAACATTTGATGCTCAGTTGATTGGGCATCTGGGGGTCTGCCACACTGTCCATGTTGATTTGAGCCCCAACAGAAAACTTGACCTGAAGCTAAGCAAATTCAAGTTGACTTGAATTTGGAGTCAGATTTACTATCATCACTCACATCATCACTCTCTCACAAACCATCCTAACTCATAACATGTCAACTCATGGTAGTTAAGCTGAAACAATACCTTTGGGAAAAGAGGGAAGCTACAGGTATGGTAAGACCCAATATTATTTTAGCTCCACCAATAAAGAAATCTCTCTCTAATAACACCTTCCCAGAGAGCATCAGTTTGCCACTCTCTGTTATATTATTTTGTACATATTGACATGCATGTCAATAAGAAGAAAAGAACTAACTAAAAAAATGGTCAAAACACTGTAATGAACATTGGTTTGGATGAGATTTTAACAAAGAGACCACCAGGATAATTTGATTGAAAAAGAGTATTTATAAAATTGATAGATTCTTACTTGTTAATGCTGCTGAATGGTATGCTCCTGCCACAACCTCAGTTATCTGCTGACCATCTGAGAACAGAACTATAGGCAATTGTGGAAAATCCATCAATACTACGGTGCTGAGATATGGAGATTTCATAATGATGCAGCACCAGCAAAATTACCATGACAGGCAAAACAAATACACTAACCCTGTTGAGGAGTTGAACAATTGCCACCAGTTTTTCCCATGCCAAGCTGTCCCTTCTTATTTGCTCCCCAAGACCACACAGATCCATCAGCTTAAATGAAAGATAAACATTACAAATTAGAAGACGTCAACAGTGCATGAAATTGTATGGACTCTGCACTGAACCCTTTGTTATGAACATCTAAGTTACCAACTATGCCACTTTTTTATCCAAACTTTTTTTTTTCTCAAACCCCTGCTGCCTCAAACAATTTTTCATTGTCCCAAGTATTCAAGATAATGAGGTCTACACTGTAAATGTCACAATTATATTTCGGGCTCTGTTAGCTGCTAAGTACATTTCAATGTAAATGAAGTGACACATCTACAAAACTATGTTTATGCAAATTAAAGTCTTAAAACAAGTATCACTTGTTATTATATACATACTGAGATTTAGACACGGAAAAGCCGCAGATTAAATTTTCGTTCGCAAACCGATGTAAACCAATCAAATGTCGCGTATTGCTTTTCCCACATGTGAGAAAAGCAATAGTCCAATCAGGAGCTGCGTATCATGTTTTTTCACATGTGAGCCGTACGGCAAGTTGAAGTTTTCACTCAAGGCTGGTTGGCACGGTTTTGTACACCGCACAAGCCATCGCTTTGCAAATAGTTTTTACCCGCATTTCTTCCATTGTTAATATTGAAAGTTCCTGTCTCAGCGAAAGCCATGAGTGAAAAGCGTTTCATTATCCAAGATTCATAACTTTTGGATTTTACACACTGCACAAGCCCTCGCTTTGCAAATAGTTTATATTTGCATTTCTTCCATCGTTAATATTGAAAGTTCCTGTCTCGGCGAAAGCCATGAGCGAAAAGCGTTTCGTTATCCATGATTCATAACTTTTGGATTCATAGCTTTTGGATTTTATTTGAGCTCTTTCCCTTTTTACGAAGCTGCTTTCTTTCAGTGATTGTTGTTTGACCACTTTGTTTAAATAAAGCTTGTCATAATTTAAGGAGGGTGTTCAATTTCAGTATGTATATAACAAACATAATACCACCTGGAAAGTGCTTTGCACAGCGTTTACACACTCGTTGTTTTGTATCGGAAATCTCACTCGTTCGCTTCGCTCACTTGTTCGATTTCTGATACGCCACAACTCGTGTGTAAACACCGTGCACTTTCCATGAAGTATTCTATATTTACAACCCTATACTCCCCTTCCAGCTACTTTACCCTTCCTTGCACATTGTCCAGGGAATTCTGTTATATCAGAATGATATCCCCAAAGCTAATAATTTTGTCTCTCCTTACATATTTACTGGAGCATAGTTTTCTTTTGAAGTTTTATCTGACTCACCCAAAGCAATTAAAGAATGCCTTAGTCCTGCTGTTATGCTGATAACTTGTTCATTTGTGAAATACTACTAGAGAGTAGATAAAGAAGCCAAATAAATAAAAATTCCTAATATACACTTAAATAAGTGATGGTGTGGCTGACTGAAAACAAAAAATTAGAAAAGGAAACTTCATTTTTTAAAACAACAAGGCTAGATGAAGAGGCCAGATGGGTGGGACTCAAAATCAACATAGAAAAGACAAAAGCAATGAAGATCAATACAAAGAACCAAGAAAAGATCATAATCAATGGACAGGATATTGAAGATGATGATGAGTTCGTGTACTTAGGGGCCAAAGTTTGCAGAGAGGGTGGTGGTATCACTGAGGACTTGAAGAACAGGTTATCAAAAGCCAGAGGTGCCTTTAACAAACTAAAAGAAGATCTGGATCTCTAATAACATCTTGAGGAAAACAAAACTGAGGCTGTATAAAACTCTAGTAGTGCCAGTGTTACTCTATGGATCTGATACATGGAAGACAAACAAAGGAGATGATAAAGCAGTGAATGTATTCCATAATAGGTGCCAAC
The DNA here is from genome assembly GCF_964205215.1 of Stylophora pistillata. Taxonomy (NCBI): domain Eukaryota; kingdom Metazoa; phylum Cnidaria; class Anthozoa; order Scleractinia; family Pocilloporidae; genus Stylophora; species Stylophora pistillata. Next base: position 24,700,012 of record NC_142521.1, on the reverse strand, counting down.
GAAGGATCCTCCGAATCCGATGGCAAGACCATGTCAGCAGCAAAGAGCTACTGGAAAGGGCAGGCACGAAGCCACTGAGTGTGGAAGTGATGTCTCGTAGATGGAAAATGATTGGTCATATTCTTAGGAAAGATCGTAATAATGATTGCCATGTTGCTATGAGCTGGGTGCCAGAAGGTAAAAGGAGAAGGGGAAGACCAAAAACCACTTGGAGACATAGAGAAGAGAAAGAAAGGCAAGAGGCAGGTTGGAAGTCATGGGAGAAGGTGCGGACAGCAGCAACCAATCAAGAGGAGTGGAAAAGCTCTGTGAAGGCCCCATGTGCCACGAGGCATGAAAAGGATTGATAATGAATATACGTGGATTATATTAAATAAGTGATGGTGTGGCTGACTGAAAACAAAAAATTAGAAAAAGAAACTTCATTTTTTGCTGTGCTCATGGATGTTAAAAGCAATTTGTGAAAAGCATAGAGACAATAGATACAACTCATATGGCACACTTCCCAAAGAGTGAAGGTAAATATTAAAAATAAAAAGGAACACAATTATGGATACCTGAGATTTGGCAGGAGTGGTCAAATGACCACCAAATCTTCCTGTCCCTAGCTGTCCAAATGCATTTGAGCCCCAAACAAACAAACCAGCATCTGAAAAAATGATTTGAGTGACAATAAAAGTAGAATTTAAACTGAATGAAAGGATGAGTGTGTAGCTGTGAGAAAAGTGGTCCTGTTTTCTACACATTGATGCTTTCAGTAACCTTTGGCGGTCATCTTTGGCGGTCATCTTTGGAAGTATTAAGGAAAGTTCAGAAGTCCTCATTATACAACCAGTAATTTTTGGAAGTACAGAATATTCCACAAATTTAGGTAATACAGATGTGGATATCACAAGCACTTGACTTGAGAAAGGTGAATGTAGAGCATCTCAAGATATACATTGTACTTGAGTAACAAGAAATTAAGCACAAAAAATATTTCAAATTCTATAAATACTTCTGTAACATGTAATTACTAAGGAATAACAGATGTGGATATCAAAAGGATTTGACTTGAGAAAGGTGACAATAGTGTTTCAAGAAATACATTCTACTTGAGTGACAAGAATAAATAATACAAAATTATTTCAAATACTAGAAACATTTCTGATCAACATGTGACTAAATTTGTGATGCACAAACAATAATTGTTCATCAGATAGAAAAAGAGTAGCTTTTGTTGTTTCTGATTCATCAAGCTCAATAAGTTACTTGTGATTAAAGCTGTACAACTTAAAGCAAATTTAAAACTGAGTGTTACCAGTGACAGCTAAGGTGTGATTCCATCCACATGAAACTGTTTTGACACAACCGAGACCTTGAACATGACACAAAACTTGTCTATTCTCTGTATCACCAAGTCCCAGCTGACCTTTGTTATTCCAACCACACATAAACAGCTCACGGTTGTCTGGATATTATTTCAAAAAAAAATTATTGGATGAGATTACGGTAGGAAAAATGTTAATTTTGCAATGTTCTAGGGCTGACAAAGTTGACTTGTTGATTTAACATCCAAACTTATTTTAGCGCATCAGATCCTCACAACTTAGGGGATCGATATGATATGGAGAACAGTGGACACAAATGTGCATGAGCAAAGAGCAGTTAAAACATATAATTTATGGTACAAGAGTAGTGGACCTTTACTTTTAGGCAGTCATTTGCTGGAAACACGATGGGCTTTCCCCCAACGAGAGAGAAAATTGCATCTGAAAAATTGATGAAAAATTGCACGTATGTAACCTGTGATAATTGCTGTATGTCCTCCGCCTCCATCTATCGCCGCTACAACAAAGTTTTCTGGGTAGCAACTTGCATCAACGTTTTCAGGAAGCGAGACATCCTTCTTGTGGCCACAACAGAGTTGTCCGTAGCTGTTTGCCCCCTAAAAATCACGATGCAAAAAATCCTGCTTTTGAGTCACTGTTTGTAATTACATCTGAGCTCAAGTATGCCTTTCTTACCCACGAAAACAGTTCACTTTTTATTGCTTTCTCTAAAGAAGTCCCGTACTCCGCCATCTCTGTTTTGGCAAATAGGTGGTGTAACGGCTCTTAATTGTCTAAACCCGGCGTAAGAAACTAAAAAAAGGGGCGAGGGATAGGAAGGAATGGAAGGGGAATGTTCACCCATCCACATCAATTTCAAGCCTTCAATAGAAACAACTCGTTCAATTTTACAAATACTTGAAAAGATGATTCTCTTTACACAGATACCTCCCAAATGAATTGCAAATCAGGTCAAGAATTTCCAAAGCCATCATGCACATGTGACTGATGTGCCTTCGGGCAAGATGAGACAACCAAGACAGAAAAAAATTGATTGAGAAAATGTTCAGAGGGAATACTAAGGGATAAATTCTTTAACCTAAGGGGCTACAAGCAATCTTCCCTTCAATCTGCTTTCTTTGGAGTGGAGACTGATGAAGACAAGTCACCAGTCACTACTTTGCATTCCACCTTCATAAGACATAACATAAAAGATGGCATTAAGACTTTGTCTCAAGCAAAAGGAAGCTTATGTTGCTTCAAACCAGATAATTTTCCACGTACTGAAGTTAGAATATATATATGGGGCCCAGAAGGCCGAAACAGTACTGTCTGCAGTTAGTTAGTTATATATATATATCAATTTAGAAATACACAGGGCCATTAATACTGAGAATGCTCTTCTATCCAATTACACTACAGTATCTGGCTATTCATAACTCTTGAGTACTTGCAAAACAGGCAAAGAAATTGTTACTCAGGTGGTTCAAGGTTGTTAATTGCCTGCTGTCAAGATATAAGACCAAACAACCACTTATTTAGGATTAATAAATTTTATTACAGGTAGTAACTCTTACAAAATGATTTTTAACCTTACATCATTTTATTTTAAATTCAGACTGAACATGAGGAGTAAATAATATGTAAGTTCAAGTGAGGATTGCAAAAGAAAATATCCGAAGACTGAGACTGGATTTCCTTCTGCCTCCATAGTAGTGTGTTTGGCATGTCCTTCATGTTCCCACTGTAAGATAAAAAAGGAATAAATACATGAAAAAAGGTAGCCCCAAATATTTGTTACATTCTTTTAACACATTTGAATCAGAAAAAGCAGCAAAACAAAAAAAACCTAGAGCAGTTATTTTTCCACTAAACCAAAGAATTGTCAACAATAACAACTTAATCAGTAAAGGAATCTTACACAATTAATTTGGTAAGATACAAAACAACAAAGCAGCAACAATAAAAGCAAAAAGAGAATAGCACAAATCCTTGTTCAAATCACAAGTCAATTTCTGATTTGAACTATGATCAGTGCCTTTTCATAATGAATACAGCTATTGTAACGTGTTCGCTAAGACAGACAGTGAAACACCAGAGACTCTAACCACAACATTTAATCTTGTAAGCTGAGTGCAAATCAAGCGAAGCGGATGAATACATCCGGGAACTCAGATGTAAGGTAAACTGTATAAATTAAATCAACATACATAAATGAACATCCTTACAGCTACCTAGTTCAATATTCAAATAATACATCCATTATTGCAGTCTTGAAATTACTAGTGGGTTCAATATTCAAATAATCAATTCATTATGTAATCTTAACTATTGTGTACATGACATAAGACATATTCAAACCTGATAAAATCTTTTGTTCATTGTCACTGAGAAAGAAAAAACATACCCTGCTTAATTTTTCCATTTCCAGACTCTACAATTTGACAAAAAAAGCTAATTTTGTGAGAGCTCTGCGAGGTTACTTTTAATCAGATGTTCATACGAACGAGACATCATCTCTTCACTGCCCATCACAACTTTATTACTGTAAAGTACATGTACATTAATAGAAACAAGATTCACTACAGAGAAGTTCAATGATTGTCAATCTATAAGGCTAGCACAAGCTTGAAATGTCCTTAAAATATTTCTCCACTTGAAAAGAAAATTGGATTAATGTTACAACATTCTGTGTTATTTTGAGCCTTTTATCAACAATGAAGAAATCCTCAATAAATAGCTGGTGAATGGCAAATGTTGGCAAATCAAGATACAGATTAAATCTACTTTAGGTAAAATGGGTTGCATAATCCATTTTATACCATGGGTTAAATGAAATATTTTACTTTTGTCAGCATTAACTTATTCAACATACCTTTCAAAACAACCTTATTTTCTGACTTTCCTCTCGAACTGCAATGTTTTCTCAGTCACCCTCACCATTTTCAGATCTGCAGTACCATAGAGGGAAGTGGATGAGTAATAAAATAAATTTGACGGAGAAAGCTGAGACAATGCAAAGACTCTCTTCATTTCTCATAAATGAGACCTGAGAATGTCATGTACATGCTTAATTAGAGCAATTCCTAAATAAATGTCAAGAGTAATCTGAGATCACACTAGTTTTGCTTTTCCTTGGACTCTAAGGTTGGTGTAGAAAACTACATGTGATCACCTTCTCTGGCAGTCAGATGCAAACTGAGAATTGACAGTAGATTTGTTACTTCGATTTCCCTCCTTTTCAAACCATTTAATTGAAATAAAGTTAAAATTGGAAAGTTACATGATACAGGAAGTTTATCATCAGCAGACATTCACACTCCTCACAAGCAATCAGAACAGGTCTGTGAAATATCTCATCACATGACAAACACTAACATACTTGGATTACTACAACGACACCAAATAAAGACAACTTAACTTGCTCCGAGAAAACCACTTACAAGCATAGTGTAAACCACTCTGTACTGCATCACAAGGCTTGGCCAAAACCTTGGACAAACAGAACAAAATCTCATTACGAAACCTTTTTCAAGTATAACCAAAGTGGTGTAATTTCACTGTTTCCTGAAACAGTCAAAACAAAAGTTTTACATATGCAAGTCAAATGTAGATCCAGCAAAACCAAGCTGGATTCACATCATAACTAATTCACTTTTAACCAAGAAGAAAATTTGCGCAGATAAGCATCTTGTTTACACCGTAATGCAGAGATCTCCATTAGCCCCAGTGACCAGCAAAATTCGCCGGCTAGTCATCTTGGGCATGCCAGCTACTCAGATCCAAATAATAAAAAAATAAATACTTTGTTTTGCAACCAATGGCAACTTTTCCATTTGCGATGCCTACTTCCCCTTGGGTAAATATATTCCAAAATAAATTAAGTTTTCCTTAAAGAGCCAAGTGTCCACAAATGCTTTTGGCTGAATAAACTTGAAAGTTTCATCAAGAATTTCGCCACACCATCGCTTGAATCTACTTGCCGACGTCACTTGAACATTCAAACGTCTAGCAAACGAAACAGGCTCAGATTGCGAGGCAGCAGTTACCAACGAAAAGGAATCTACATTTATAAGACAACATACTCTGTATACACGTGCAAAATGGCGGAAAAGCGGCAGCGTGGGCTGGCTGAGATGTGGCAGTTGGCAGCTGGCAGCGTCAAAAACTAAAAAGAAAAAGGATGTTCCAGGTAATTATGTAATGCTGATGCAGACTTCAAGTTTGACTTTGAAGACGAGACACCTTAAGCTCTGCTTAACGTGCACTATTTTCAAACTAGCTGTTTTTGCAGTATTACTCAAAAATGTATATGTGGTTTATTAATAAAAGTTCTATAATCAGTGGCACGATCATCTCTCGAAATGCGCCAAAAATGCGCTTCTCCTAGCTTTTCCCTCCTCCCATATCTTCCCCTCTCCCCCCCCCCCACGCCAGAGGCGCATGGAAGGCACTTGCACACCGTTATAAATTCCTCTACCAGCTACTCCATTTTATTCTCCTACTCCAAAATTTAGGGAGAACCTTGCACAATGCCTACACTATACAGGCATGTTTCCAGCTAACAATCAGTTCTGCGTATTTTTGTATCTGCAACAGGAAAAGCCCTAGTTCCAGTTGTCTTTGGAGAAACTGGAACTCTTGAGAAAAGTTGAACTGTTTCACTTTTGAAAAAAGAAGCCACTTAGCCAAAGTACCTTGAATAGTTCTTATAACTTTTCAGATGAAAATTAAGAAACACATAGCCTAGGATTCTGCCATGAGGCATTACACAAATGGATACTATATGAACCTTCAACAATCTTTGTATTCACAACAAACAAAGAGCACAGACACTTGATACAATCATTTTTATCATCTACGTGATGCTGTCTCTGATTATTAATTTTCAACAGAAGCATTCAGACATATGCTTGTCATGTTGTTCTTCATTGACAGCACAAAATACTTGTTCTTGTACTGTAAAAGGAACTGGGTTTACCAGAATGTGAAGGTTGTCTTATTCCAAGTGAAGTGAGAATCTGATATGAGGTCAGTGACTCCTCCAAGGTAAAATTGATTTAAAGCTGGAACACAAAGAGAGACTAGTTGACAAAAGTTGTGAATAAAGGGGTTAAGCTTCTAAAGAAACTTTGGTGCTATGACGGTGGGGGTATTACAAGATATCAGACTTTATCAACTGAATTGATAATGTAACTTGGCCACTGTTAAGAGTTTCTAGAGTTGATTTTTCAAACTCTAGCATTTCATCAGAGTCCTTCCTTGTTAAATTGACAGATTTACTTTTCCTTACAGGCTTCAAAAAATAGTAATTTAAACAAACTGTACCAAAATCAAATTCAGGTACAATTGTGAAGGAGAAAAACCACTCAGACAGTGATACAGAGAATATTTTTCTCTTCAACGCTTCTGATGTGAAACTCAAAGCGAGCTGGGATTATTCAAGTCATCACAGTGGTTTTCTCTGAACACTGAACTACTTCAAACAAAGAAAAAACACTGGAATAATGATCAGCAGTGAAACTAAATAAGAAAAATGAACCCTATGCACAGTGAGAAAACAGCCTCTAAAAGACAAATTAATAGCTACATGTAAATAGACAAAGAAACAACAGAGGTTGCTGATCTAGTAACTGAAGTCCACACACTTCCAGGTAAGCCATTACAATGAAAAGATTTCCGTATAACCCCATACCAATCAAAAACAAAGCCGTAGTCCCAAAGGAAATCTGTTTTGCCTCTGCTTTCCATTATCCAAGAATTGAATGCATAATCAAGTATGGGGTTATACAGAATTCTTGCCCATTACAATTCCAAATTGCGATCTACCACAGGTTTACAGGAGAGAGAGAATCGCTGTCAGTATGTCAGGGGCAACCCATCTATACGAGATGCCACAGTACCACTCGCATGTACTGCAGCAACGGGTGTCAAGCACGTGTAATTCCTGATGCTCATGAAATAATTTGACTTAACCTCTATGCATATTATACCTTAGTTTTATTGGACAGCAAAAGAGGTCCAGATTCTGCAGTATTTTCTGAACCCTTGGATAACCGCCATCGCTACCAAACGCTTGGAATCTATTCAAAAATGGAACGACATACTCAAAACACTTGAATGTACGTGGAATTAACACTGCAGTTCAGTGCTTAAAGATACATGAACACATTCGACCCTCTGAAAAACAATAACTCCACTCAGACGGGAAAAAATTGAGAATGCTTTTTTCTTCAACGTTACGTAAAGAAACTCAAAGCGAGCTGGGATTATCCTAGTCATCACGGTGGAATTTTCAAGACACGATCTCAGAACAAAAACCTCATGACTTCCATGGTCCAATGAAGTTTCAAGCGACGACTAAGCAAAACCTCTGAAGTCACCTCCACGAATGCAATCTTAAGGAAATAATTATACCTGAATATTGAGAAGTTCAATTCAGCTACACAAGCAAAGCTGAGGTCCTCGAGGAAAACGAACTTCGTAAGAAATATCGATTGAAACCATCCTCCTGTAGTCCATGTGCTTTCAACAGAATAATGCTGACCGCAAAATCTTATGGGAGTTAAAACAACCCTATTCGCATGGCAAGCTGGGTAATATTAAAAGCCTGGAATGGACTCGGGAATTCCAGGTCACACATGCCATTTATTTTTTTGGGACAAGCTCCGTTGAGGGGAAAGTTTTTTCGCTGTCAGAAATACAATCGGGATCTGAGAAGCAGTACCAGTTGACATCTGAAACCAGAAATAGAGATAAACAAATGTTATGCGGGGGAAACGTTTTGGAATTATATCAGTTTGCTTTCATTTCAAGAGCGATACTACAATTGATATTACTTCAATGAAACTGATTTTAGACAAACAGTCTTCGTGAAAAAGATGGAGAGCCATGAAATCTCGTTAGAGAGAAGTCCCTCTGATTCATTCAGTGTACAGTTAAACAAAAGCTTTATTAAACTGAATGCTAGTTTTGTTCATAAAACTTATCCTTTCAAGTTGATATAAAAAAGATCCTTTTATTATACAATTGTCTTCTCTATTCAGCAAATATTTGAAGAAACAGCAGACATGGAAAACAGAAATTGATAAAATGAGGAAAATTTTTTCACCAGAAATACTTTCACCATAGCACACAAAAGTCTAGTTACTCAACATTACTTGTGGTCCTTCTGTCAATCTCCCAGGTGGATCTGAGTAGATTTTACAAAATTGGAATCATTCCAATTGTTGGGGATATAAAGAACTATTATCCTTCATTGGAACTGGTTAATATTTCCTGAGTACGAGTCAGTAAAAAAACTGATGAGATGAATTTCCTCAACCAGAGAGAAGTCTGTATCATTTAATGTTAACAGAACTGTCGATTGAAATCGATCAGCTCGATTTTAGTCTCTTCCTTGTTTCTGGATCAGAAGCCAGTCGCTTTGCTGGTGTCTTTGTGGTCTCCATCTGATAGCAGGTTATGATCCCGTTTCCAATGTACTCTTTAATTAGTTTGTATGACAGTTCTCCGCCTTGACTCTCCTTTATCTTTTCGCCGATTACAATAGTGTTTACGCCACTGAGCTTGATCATCGGAGCACACTCATCACATGGAGGCTTGGTCAAAAACAGTATTCCGTCTGTCAAATCCTTGACGTTCCTTACCAGCAGAGCGTTTTGCTCGGCGTGGATCACATAAGGGAACTTTTTTTGAAGTGCATTGTCGTCATCGGAAGCTCTTGGAAACTCACCATACAATGCCTTGGATGGAAATCCATTCCAACCCAGAGAAACTATCTCCGGAACTCGACCTTTCACAATGACAGCTCCCACGCCAGTCTTGGGGTCATCTGTCTGTCTAGCTAGCATTTTGGCAAAAACCATCATGTGGTAAGCTGTTTTAAATTCTGGGAAGTCGTCAGCAACGTCAACAGGAACAACACGAGAATCAGATGCAAGTTTAACCTTACGGAAAGCAACACCTTTGTCCATAGGCGCCTTGACAACGGCGATCCATTTCATCAAGGATATGAAATCATTTTCAACTTGAGATTTCATCTTACCCTCAAAGCATGGCCAAGGAAGACTTTCCTGAGCGCGAGCAGACCACTTGGAGCTCCACCATGTTTTCAAGAGCTTTTCACGACACTCACTGATGTCATCTGGTGTTATCTCTTCCGGTAACCTGTTCTCGAATTTAGCCAAAACCCTTTGTTCAACGTAAGGAATGAACACGGATTGACCGACGGAACTATTTTTGAAGAGGTTATCCACTCTCGCTACTTCTCCTTCGTTTTCCGATTCTGGTTCAATTGGTAGGTAGAACACACCGGGAAACTCTTGACTGTACGAGGAGTTTAGCACAAAGGGAACAAGGCTTCCGGGATACAAACACTTTACAACCTTCAAGCTTACCACAGTGGTTGACCATGACTCGGGTGACTCCGTGAACGCCATCTCGACTACAGTCAGCGGCAAGGACACGATCGGTTGGCAATACGAAAACTACACCGACTTTCTTGGCGTTGTTTTCCGTCAAACTTGGCTGTTCGTCCGCTTTGACCGGAAAAGTTTCCATCCAAAGCGCTAATACCATGTATAAATTTTCTTTGGTTATTCGGGTCTCTCGCTGTTCACACTCGTTTCCTCTCGATCCACTCTGTACACTCGGTTGTAGAACAGAGGATTGAATGGATTCATTTCCTAGTTGTGACTTCTCCCCCATAAAATCAAGATTTCCAACAATCAAAGTTAGTGATATGCACTTTTCAGTGATAGTTAAGTGTTAACTGCTGAGGAAGAATGCCGGTTTATATACAGACCTTAAGTGTTTAAGATGGGACTTTTCCCTCGCGGCATATTATTAAATTTCGATTTCGCCATCCCTCAAAATGAATCCATTATTCTCGTGAAAAACCCAACAGGAACCTAAATTTTGAGATCTCCCTGCCATAAATATGTAGAGGACATTTGTTTTTGTTGGATTCGAAAACATTAACTTTCCTTCATAAACCAGAAATTGTGACGAGTTTTCTAAGAAACGCAAAGGGACTTCCCCATTAGTAAGAATTCAATAACTACGTCACTACGTCATACACTCCGCTCTTGAATATTAATTTCAAACTTCCGATTCGTTCAAGAGAATACCACAGAAAATGCTATCTGATATTTTCTAGGATATGAAAGCCATGATTTGTCAGGAATCGCGCGTGATCATGAGCAACGGAGAAACTTTGATATAGATGATACTAGCGTGAACATTTTCTGATAGCTCCTGACGTTTTCATGAAAATTTTTCAAGATTGAATGACCCATGTTTTTCAATCGGTCAACTTTCCATCGAAACAGAAATATGTAGGAAGTCCTTTCCAGTAACTGAAGCGAAAGTCTGGCAGTGTGGTTTTTTAATAATCGTTTATTAATGTCGTTGTGAAATTATACTGACCGTAGCTAAGAAAGTATTACTTAACGCCATATAAACCACGTAAGTGAAAAAAACACTCCAACTAACTTCTACTTTCAACACACTACTGCGAAAACTTCAAAACTAGTTTCGTCTACGACCTCGTCAGTTGATGACAAACAAAAACTAAAAATTTGTTTTGAAAGATTTTTGAAAAAACGCGCGCGTCGTGTAGTAACACACGAAAAGTAGCCTCTCTGAACCAGGTCTCTAGAACTGTCACATTGCCATAACTGCCCTAGGCACGTTGACATAATTCCACCCGCTTTTGGAATTCATTAACTTGCCCTCTTCAACCTTATTTATCAGTACAGACTCCGTTATCTGCCTCAACATTGCATCGTCACGAAAAACCCGCGTTACATTCATTACAAAGCCCACTTCATTTCCACCATGCCTTTCACAACAATGTCTCCACAGAACAGAGCTCCCTTCTCGCCGTTCCAAAGCATGGAAGTGTTCTCTACCACGAGTATACGCACTTCTGGACGTCTCTCCTACATATTTCGATTTACAAACACGGCAAACCAACTCATATGTAACACCCGTACTTCGGCATGACTCCTTTCCGTCAGTCCGGCAGAGAAGGCAGTCAGCATTGGTGCATCGCCTCTGTTTGAAAGGGTCTGATTTTTGGAGCATGGCTTTAAGGGTTGTTCCAGATTGCTCAACAACTTTGATCTTAAACTCTGTGGCTTTGATCTCTCTCATGTACCTGCGTTTAATCTGGGAACCAGGCGTTATTGGGACGAAAATCACTGTTTCATAACTACCCTTTCTAAACCAGTTGTCACGTCTCTTCTTTCTCTCTCGCGCCCGTTCGTACGCCTTCCACTCTCTCGGCCTGTACAACGGCTTCTCACCATACTTACGCAGGAAGTGTTAAGGATTCTCCTCAACTGTAGCAGGAAGTTACCCTGGGAGGTTGTTGTTGCTCACGTCAACCACATGATGTTACGTCTTCAATATTCTGGTTATGATCAGAAGTTTCGAAAAGAAGTAGTACGGTCAGCGTTGGCTGCCTACAACCTTACCAGCAGAGCGTTTTGCTCGGCGTGGATCATATAGGGGAACTTTTTTTGAAGCGCACGGTCGTCATCTGAAGCTCTTGGAAATTCACCATATAATGTCTTAGATGGAAAGCTATTCCATCCAAGAGACACTATCTCTGGAACTTGGCCTTTTACGATGACAGCTCTAACGCCTTTCTTGGGGTCATCTGTCTGTGTAGCAAGCATTTAGGCAAAAATTATCAAGTGGCGAGCTGTATCGAAGTCAGGGTAAAAAACAGCAGCTGCAGCGTTACCACGAGCCACTCGAGAATTGGCTTCAAGCGTAACCTTCCGGAAAGAAACACCTTTGTCCACAGGGGCTTCGACAACGGTGATCTACTCCATGAAGGATTTAAAATCCTTCTTAACCTTAATTTCCATCTCACCCTGGAAGCAAGGCCAATAAAGAGGCTTTTGGGCTCTTGCCGACCATTCGTCACTCCACCATTTTTCGAAGAGCTCATCTCGACCCTTGCTGGCCAAATGTAAATCTAAATGATCAGGTGCGTTTTTATTGAGAGTTGGTTCATAAAAGGTCAAGGATTTCTCGCCGAACAAAGAATTGCAGCGAGGAACCTTCAGTCGATCCCTCAATGATGTCGATGACGGAGTTGGCATACTGTCCATTTACTCGTAAGATTGCAGTAATAGGGTCTTGAAAACAACGTACTGACTAACAGGAGCCAACGAGGCTTGATCTTCGAATAAGTTGATCGTACTTCTGTTTACGTAGTTCATAGGCGCTTGAAATTTTTCAGCGAGATATTTGCAAGTCAGACAGTACAATAATGCATTCCCGTTAAGCAACTTACACGTGATGAACGCGTGAACGTAAGTCATGGTACTCGCAGTATACCTTAAGAGAAGAAGAAAAAGAAGATGCTTCTCTCACGCTAGATTCTTGATACTCAAAATTATTGAAAAAAATCTAAAAAGTCTGTCCACACATCTTGACGTGGAATAAGCTTTACTCTGGTCAGAAAAAAAAAATAACAAACGGCCAAAACCGTAGCCCACGAAGAAAGTTTGTAGCATCAGTTTTAATTTCAGTAAATACCCAGTATTTTACATCTAGCTTCTAACTTAAAAATATTAATGAGCTCAGGAGTAGTGAAGTAAAACGAAAAAATGGATTTCTGAGTTATCAATGAAGAGTTTCAAAATTCCAAGTTTGCGAACAGTACAGGTATGAGCATAAACTATGAAGATAGAGCAGTCTTCGAATATTCAATAAAACTTTGGCACCCTTAAAGCAAGACATATTGACAATGGCAAAGTGGAAAAACTTTCAAGGTTCAAAAAACCACCGTTTTTATGGAAGAAATGTACATATTTCTGAAAAGCGTGGGAACGGTCGAATTTCCCGGTTAGAGTTTGCAAATGGTTCAACTGTACAGTTAATTTCTGGGCTCCAGTCACTTGATTCACTTTTATTATTTTGTGATTGGAAAATAAGCGTGGTTGAAAAGGCAAACCTTCTTGAAATGAATAAAGAAATCTTCACATTGTATTTTTTTTCGAGCAATAAAGTAAGGGGGACAGGTAAGGTCTTGTTTCAATTTTATATAGGATTTCACAGGGCTTGTTTATGGAACTCAAGGTACTTCACGCATTTTTTAGTGAATAATGGCCATCTGATAGGTTGAAAAGAAAGTGAAGTGGTGACAAAATATGAAATTACTCTTATAAAGCAATATCCGCGAATGCAATTCCTCGAAATGGTCTTTCTGAGGGTTGCAAACCATAGAGTCCTAAATGATTTAAAGGATTTGCAGCAAGCTTATTCACTAATTTTATTGCGAGAATTCGAAGCAGAAAGTCTGGAATTTTAATGAACAACCAACTCTTAGACTAGTATCCTTATATAATAAACCTTTCAGAAAACACAACTTACAATCGATCCACGAAATATTTCATTTAAACAACTTGCAGATTAGAACGAGTAAGTTGAATTGTTTCGTATACCCGTCTGACGTTTTACCCTCAGGTGGGCCCCAGCATTCTTTGACCTGCTCGTCTAATGGCAAGTAACCAAGATTGTGAAGAGAACTATATCAGCGTTCGCTCAAATAAATAATGAATTTACACAGCGGCCTCAGACCAAGTGCTAATCTGCAAACGTTAACCAACCCGCAGGTCTCATTAAACTGGTTCTTTTTTTAATCAAAGTTGTAACTGTAAACATCGTTCATTTTTCTATGTCTTTGCTTTTTTGGACAGAAAATGTGGCTTCCTCAATACAGGTCCTACATAAGTCATGGAAATTAAAGCAGGGATAATAAAATAAAGCTCTGTTTCGTCTTCAAATTAGCATTTTTTCTGCCAGCAGTTTGACAATAACTCATTCAACTTATACTGACTTCGATAAGGTCTGAATGTCAACAACAAGATAACTATGGATGAGAATAGTCCATTCCATTAAAAAAGGAAGTGTTTCGTAAAAAGCTTTCTTTTCTTTTGTCCAGTTTAATTAAATGTACGCGTAAGCTATAACGCCGATGGAAAATGTCGTATGGAACACCTCTGGCAAGAATCAATATTGAAACTGACGAAGTGATATCCACTCAACTTTCCCTCCTGCATCGTTTTGTCAAATTAAATATCTGGTTATGCGTTTGAGATGAAGCTCAGTGAAAACCAAGCGTGCGAAATGAAAAATTCTGAACGTTTTGTTAAGGATTTTTAAGGAAAAAGGTGAAACAGAGACGTCGTGGCCATTTTGACTTCAAATTTTTTCGGAATGAACTTGTCCAATTTTTTTTTTTTTCATGGTGTATATCCAGGGTCAAAGAAGAGAATTATGTTGGCTCACCTGCACCATGTTTGTTTTGAAGTCAAGGAAAAACTCACTTAATGTGATGAAAGTGCAAACGTATGGCCAGTATTCCTTCATATCCGGTTCGAAATACAATCTCTTAGGAGTCACCAGTAACATCAAGGAGTGGTGGACCCGCTCTCGATGGCCATGATGTGGAAAATTTTCATTCTCCTTTCGAACATGAGTAGGGATTTGTGTCACCGTAAAGAATGCCTGATTTTGTCCTTGACTTTTTTGTTTCTTGTGTGTAACTTACAGGTTGTTCGACCTTCCTCGCAGCAATTGGTAAACAGTAAGTAAAGTGGTTTTCTTCCAATATCCTAGACACTATTTTTTAACGTACGAATTCAAGAAAATTCTTCAGTCAAGTTTCTAGCGCAGAAAGTATAGCGTTAGATAGTTTTGAAAATAGCCGAAACAGTCGAGAAAATTCAAGTTGAAGGGAAGGGATTCTTTTCTTAAATCTCTTCCCGCTATCATGAGTTAAAGTTTTCAAATAAACATCTCTGTTTGATACAAATCATTCACGATGTTGGTAGTTCTTCGCTGCAAAAGCTGGTTTTACTATGTCTATCAAAAGTTCTTGCACAAGGTTTATGAAGAATGAAGAAATTTTGCTTTTAATCTTCCTTACTTTAATAGGAGACCGTAATTTTTCCAATTTTTTTCGCGAATACGATGTTTTTTAATAAAAATTGTCAAAACTGACATGATCATTTACAAATGGGTTTCATTGTTTACCTTAGTTGATAAAAAAGTGGATAATTGATGGCGGAAAAAGAAAAATTAAAGAATAGACAAATGCGACGGTCAGGATCCTTAGGATTGAGTTTGTGAAAAGCCTTCTCGCTTTCGATTAAGATCTCGAGAAAAAATATCCATTCAAAGAGAAATCTAATTTTTTAGTAACAGACTCTTTTTCCTCATGTTACTTCAAAATACATCTTAAACATGCACGTTTAGATCTTTCCGATACTATAGCGTTATCAACATCTTACTTTCAACATATATTTCTTTGCAAAAGGGCTCTTTTTCTTTGGAAGTAACTATCAAACCTTCGGGGAGTTGAAAAAGTTTTGCACCCAGGATATCGAAACGCTAGGCTATTAGTGGTCCTTCATAGCTGACACCTAGGCGAAGACCTTTCAGGTTTGCCAAAAGGGATGACTAATCGCATCAGTGGTTACCATAATCCATTTCCTAAATAGCGGAAATCCGAATAAACTAAGCAAGAATGCAATGTTAAGAGATTAAACAGCCATGTTATTGTCTTAAATTTTTCGTTAATGGCATCTAGGAGCTAAAGTGCGTGTCGTCGGTCAGGTTTGCAACCAATATTTACACAATGGCCTCAATCTTTCATAAATTATGCTCGATCATATAGATATTTTTCTCGAGAAGCGACTGTATTGTGCAGGCACGGCTCGAAGCAACCGTTGAACCTTGTGTTTGGTTTCCTCTAAAATATACATTTTTGAAGCAAGTTTTGGAAAAAAGGTTAAGTGCGATAAGTGTCGGTTATGTGGAATGGAGTATTTTTAAATTTTTCTAAAAATGGTTTTTAATAAGTATTTTCAATTGGGTAAGAAAAACGAGATGCAGCACTCCTTTATGTTTAACTTTATACGGAGACCAGAGGACAGCCCACTGGTGGCACCCAAATTTCAGCAAGGGCGTTCACGCCAGTTGCATAACAGCAAAATATTCGATGGATTATTAATCGCCGCAGAACATTCAGTTCCTAGGCATAGATTAAAATTAATTTCTAGAGCGAGACAACACTTATGTAGGCTCATATCGACTAAAGTTACATTTATTTAACTCTTTCACAAGATGCTTATTCAGTTTAAGACGCCCAATTATTATATAGATACTGATGAAATACCAGGATTTCTCCTTTTACTAAAAAATCATATCTTCACCGCGCGCAGTGAAGATACTTTTTTTATCTTTCACATGTGAGGATATTGGTGTGGCCATGGTTACCATCATAATTACCCAAATGCTGTTTCGAAAATGAATAAAAAAAAGTTGTCTTTTATGTGGAAATTTCATCAATATCTATATAATAAACAGAACATTACATGGCCGCTTGGGGATACGAATTTTATCTTCGAGTGCTGAAAGTATCTTTTAGCACTCGAAGATAAAATTCGTATCCCCAAGCGGCCATGTAATATCCTCTATTTATATTCCATTCTTCCTTTGCAGATAATCAGCTTACCTTAGCTCCCGGAGAAACTCTTAAAATTAACACTACAGAGCCTTCCGCCATTGTTGTAGACAGCCAAGGGAAAAAAAAAATCCTTAAAATAACTACCGAAGAAAACCTCTCGTTTAAAGGGAATTTTGTCAGTTTACCTGGATGGAATTACAGCGTTGCACGAATAGTGTTTTCCAAAAACATCTGGATAGAAGCCAGCTCCATAGTTGAGGTGTTTGGGGAACATTCGCTATCTATCGAGTCTCTGGAAGGAAATATAACCGTTGAAAGTTTGATCGATTTATCTTGTGAAGAGGCTGTGCTGGGTGGGAAGTGTGTTGGAGGATATATGCCCACTGATAAACCCACGAGTTGGTCGTCAGCTCTAATACCGGGTAAGCCTGTAAAGTGTATCGACTTACACCCCTCGCAGAAAGGGAAATAACAGGTGTCTGGATCAATCACAAAGTGTAGCTCATTACCATGAGCACAGTTATTTTTGCGTTAGCTTAAATAAAATACATTTTCCTAGTTTCTTCTATAAATCCAGGGTACATATGAAGGAGTAATTATTATTAATGAAGTTATTACTCTGACTCACCATACTTTGGAAAAAAGCAAACAGTTTGATTGCCGAAGAATTAGCAGGTTAATGTGTTCATCCAGGAAAAGTTAGTCCTAAAAGGGAAGGTGACTAACGTTATGAACGCGCGTGAAAGTCATTATAAGAATTTGTGAGGCAAAATCTAAATATTATTTGACTGTAGTTGATCCATCCTGTTTGTTTCTCTGTGAAAGGAAATGGACCAGGGAGCACGAGCAAGGAATACTTAACTGATCAGTCACCACGATGCATCGGTGGAAGCGGACACGGTGGCCGTGGAGGAAATCCAGCGTATGATGATATTCAGGTTGACCTCTACAGTGGCTTAGAGTATGGACGGAATGATTATGAAGTCCTCCTAGGAGGCAGTTCAGGTAAATGTTGAATTTAGCTCGTTAATTTCTAGAGCTCTGTGAGTTTCGTACGAAAGCGTGAACTCTAAGAAAATAAGATGTTTTCCCAGTATCAAGAAAAATCAATGTAAAAGGCTGATTATCTTATTCGGCAGACGGCTTCTGTCCAATTTTAGACTCGAAGTTAGAACGTTACACTTGCTGCCGTTAGGCTTTTGGAACACAGTGACCAAACCTCAAGTCAAAGCAATAACACAAGATTCATCAAGAGTATCATAGTAAGAAGATCTATATACCTTGCTCTAGTAAGGTCTCATTTTGGTTATGCAACACAAGTATGGAACCCTCACTCGATAGAACTTATGCGGAAGATAGAGCGAGTTCAGAGGCGTGCGTCGAAGTTTATCCTGGGCTTGCCCTTTCGATGTGAAGAATCTTACAGAAGCAGGCTAATAAAACTGAACCTTCTCCCAATCTCCTACTGGCATGAACTACTAGACATGATTTTCTTTTTTAAAGCAGTATCTGGCTTAGAATATGTAAATTCTGAAGTTCTCCCCCAAATCCGTTCAGCTCGTACCACTTGATCTAATAGCAATCCTAATGTCATTCACTTTCTGCAAAGAAGATGTAAAACAACGACCTTTCAAAGATCGTTTTTCAATAGAACTGTCAGAATTTGGAACTGCCTTGCCAACGATTTGGAACTCTCCTTAAATTTAAATATTAATCGATTTAAGTCTATTCTGTACCAATACTATTTTACCGCTCTATCAAAGTGGTATGACCCTGAGGACGCCAAAACCTGGAAATTAATCTGTCCTTCTCGTAATGTAACCTGTAATTTGTCTGTAAGTGATCGTTGCTGTTTTTGATCTTGTATTTATAAATATTTTGTAATAACGTTTTTAAATTGGGACCACAGTAATTGGCCTTCGGCTGTTGTGGCACCCCTGCCTGTATTTGTTGTAATATTTTTCTTATTGTATATATATTCTTATTGATATTTTTGTATATATATTCTTATTCATATTTTTCTTATTGTATATATATTCAGGCAAAACTAATAAAACATAAAACATAAAACAATAACAGGAGAAGAAAACTGGAAATGAAAGTAAAGTTGTTTGTATTCAATAAGTACATGTGGGGCGGTTTAGATTTAATGAGATATTGTCCCCTGCAGGGTGTTATCTTGATTCTTCTGCTCTCATGATTACTAAGTAGATGTGGGGCGGTTTAGATTTCATGAGATATTGTCTCCTGCAGGCTCTTATCTTGATTCTTCTGCTCTCACGATTACTAAGTACATGTGGGGCGGTTTAGATTTCATGAGATATTGTCTCCTGCAGGGTCTTATCTTGATTCTTCTGCTCTCACGATTACTAAGTACATGTGGGGCGGTGTAGCTTTAATGAGATATTGTCTCCTGCAGGGTCTTATCTTGATTCTTCTGCTCTCACGATTACTAAACCTGGACATGGAGGGGGAGCATTACAGTTGGTAGCGAAGCAGGGTTCCATAATAATCGGTACGTAACACCTGCAAAAAAGTTAAGCTGATTCCCTTTTAGCTCTTAAAAAAAGACTCCGTTTCGTTCACCAAGATTTGGGGTCCAGAAACTCACATGTTCGGGGAGTAGGTCACAGTTTCTAAGACTATCTGTGGAGTAACATTGTACTGAATTTTCCGTAGGGAAGCCCGACTAAACTAGTCATTTCTTTTAAATCCCTTGTCTGCCACAATTTCGTCCTATTAGATTATAAACTTTTCCTTTAAATGTGGAAAAACAAAATAAGCCACGTGACTTACAAATCTTCTACTGCGTTCTAACTTGATAGACACCCCATTAGGGAAAACCTTGAGTTAAGACCTTTGACAATTCATCTCTCACAGAAGAAAAGATTAAGGCCAATGCACAGCAAACAAAAGGGCAATACGAAGTGAACAGTGGAAGTTCAGGAGGATTAATCCGCTTAGAAGCGAACGAGGTACGATTAGTATTAGCTTTGCTCAACACTCCTTCATAGCATGCTTTACGGAATAAAAACCTCTAACCATGAATATATATCAACTCAGGTCCGCATCATCAATGCTGGCTCACTGGAGGTAAATGGTGCTCATGCTGGAAAAAATGGCAACACTTCCCCAGTGTGGGAAAAGGGGTCTGCCGGGGGCGCAGGAGGCATTGTAGATATCCTTGCTAACAAGGTTTTCATAGCAACTGGTTCTATATTACTTATGCCTGGGAATTCTACGGGTTGCGTCAACCAAACAACAGCATCTCCTGGGTTCTTGACCATACGAGGTTTGTTGAAATCGATTCTCGCGGTCATCAATTGTACATAATCATTACATAGCTTAAATCTTGATTTAACCTGAATGTCTTCAAATCCTTTTTTTAAAAACCAAATTTAAGACTTTTTTTTCTCTTTTCTGTTGTAACATGACTTCAAGGACCTCAGGCTAATGACTAAGATAATCAGTCCAAGACACCTTTTTGCCAGAAAGCACTCATGATAATCAAAGCATTCTAAATCTTTAATTTGTTTTTACGGATGCCTTTATATCATACATTAATGATTTATTTATGAAGCGTTATTTTCTTGGCAGATCACTCGTGCAATCTCAGAATATCTTGGAGAAATATCCCAGTCTTTCCTGCCGATCCTGCAGGATTCACTTGGACTAATACAACACTGTTGCCTCCTTCCTCGATACCCAGTTCTATCGCTGTTGCCATACAAACCCAACCATCAGTCGAAATATCCACAAATGACTCCCCTTTTATTGTAACCTCTTCCCTTCCCGCGAAAAGAGAGTCATCGACAACTGCTTCCATCACAAACATATATGAACGACAAAGTGAAATGCACACTTCGTCTGCGGGTGTTAAGACATCTTTTTCTCGTAATGGCCTTTCCTCTACCAAACGTATTCAGTGCTCAACAGATGTCAAACCAGTGACTGCAACACTATCAACTGGTAAGGATTTGGATCATTTCAAGGTTCATGCTTGGTATTTTTTTTTAAGGTAAATGAGGGAGATTTGAATTGAACAATTTGACGACACTGCATGTCATTCATTTGTCTGTCGTAGATGCAGTCTTTGCATCTTCTCCTCCTCGAGCTGATATAAGAGTGACAAGAAAATGGGAAGACCTGCTCACAAGTGTGGAATACCTAACGGTAATGTACATTATAATGATACAAAACCTCTAACGGTGTCCAATGTAACCACAACTCTTCTTTGGTGCTTAGGTAGGGAGTTGTTAAAAAAAAAAAAGAGTCCAGCAAAATATCATATCACCAAGATAAGGAAACTAAACATGCTAAGGAGCCATTTTTTTGCTGCGCTAGCAGTATTCTGCACACCTAGACAAAGGGAGCAATGCTCATCCCCTTCGAATTTTCATAAGGGAAGGACTGCGCTCCCTGTCGGCCCTTGCTCTTCCGCTGAGGATATAACTGTGGAAATTAAAATCCTGATAATACAGTCAAACAAAAGACGTGATCATTATCATTCAGTTTCATAGGATATTCAAAACATATTTTGATCGATACGAAGTATAAATATGACTTGCGGGGACGTGGTCGTACCTGGAATTTACGTGTCGTAAGTCAAGTTTATTCAGATTTTATCGTATCCAAGCTGTGATAATCAACTTAAGTAAGTTGTACTTACAAGGTAGCAATATCCTTACCTTTAATTGAGTTTAGAATTTGTAAAAGTTATTACAAACTTGCTCTGAAGTTTAAAAATGGGTTTCACGTTTCCAGGTATCCATAGGAAGCTCTCGAAACAACTCTTGGGCTGATGACGTTTACAATCTGCTTCAACGCCTTCGAACATTAGTGGAAGAGGAACCGTTAACGGAACGGCATCTTAACGTATTCCTGAAAATCCTTCAACAGTTTGGAATGGCTCTTTCCATGATCCCAAGCGAACATCAAGAAACTATGAAAGTAAATTTTTAGCCTTTCTTATTATAAGTTATATTCTTAACATCAAAAATATATTACTTATAAGGAGTGGATTTTTTTTTTAAATTCGTTTAAATCTTTAACAGGTTTTTTTCTTTAAAAGATCAAAATAAACTTAAAGGAAACTTCCACTCGTGGAACAAATTGTCATTAAATTATTAAGAATATTCTTAAAGTTTAAATTTGTTTTCATCTTCCTATTTGCGGATGGTAATAGTGGCAACCGTAAAACGTCGAACGAGCCAACAAGCCTTCCACGAAATTCAAGCATCAATTTTGCTTGCATTTGTTTACAGTTTATATACTTTTCGGTCCTTATTTCCTAATTTTTCCCAGAAATATTCATAATACAGCAAACATTAGCGAAAATCTATTCTACCTTTGGAGGTTGCCTTTAAGAGTTACGCTGTAAATCGTAATTCTGCGCACCTTTTAATTAAAGATAAATTGTCAATTGTTTATTTTTAGAACATTGTTACCTCCCTCATAACAACGGCAGAATCCAGCTTCGAAAAGAGAAACGAACAAGTGTGGAGCACTACAGAAAAGGTCTCTTAGGTTATACTGTTTCATCCTACTTCGTTGTGCCCGAGCAAATACCGCGACTGTAATCACGGGAGACAAACCATCCGCGATTTCCCTATGATTCACGAACATCCATTCAGATTAGCTACAGCTCGAGGCTCCAGCGATATCTATGGCGGCGATAAATTACACGAAATTCAAGATTGAGAAGTTAAAACTTTGAACTGCGCGACAGTCATCGCGCCTTATCAGTGACGATCCTTAATCAAAGTGGGATGCTTCAGTAAAATCGTGACATGGCTAATCACGAAGGATGAGTTACACCTTGTTACCATCATGTTAACCCGTTTTCTCTCCCGTTATTATGCAGCTACCAACAGTCTTGAGCGTATTGGAGAACATTACGTTAGCGCTATGGAGAATCACCTCGGTAAATGAACCCTTCAAATTTGAGCATTACTCCCAAAGGACTGGTAAGTAATCATGAAATTCAGGTGAATCGTAGGCCGGCTGTGGAAACAACTGTTCACGCTTATGTCTCAGCTTGAGATTTGCTATCTTTAGAATCAATCGAATGATGCAAAATTATGCAGTGCCACTTGATTAAATTAATAATTCTGTTCTAGAACAGAAAAAAATTCATGTTTGCTCAAAATATTCTCACTTTTTTTAACCAGCGAAACGGCACAGCCGCTGTCTAACTTATCTAACTTTATCATGTCTTTTTCCTTTCAGTTGTCCAAGTCGTTAGTTTAAAACCCACAAGAAAAAAAAGTGTAACACACTTTATGCTTCCTGACATTTCTAGAACAAACCAGTCGATTTGGAAAAACGAACACAATGCTGTTCTTATACCGTCATTTAACGATGGTAAGCCATAGCGGGATTTGCTGTTGTTGACTTACAACGCTCTATTTTAAGTCTATCCATCTCTTTTGTGTTCGCAGGATGTTGCCGTGCAACTTTGTTTGAAAAAATAAAAAACCTGATGTATGCCTTGCTTCCACTGAAGGCGTGAAATCTTCATTTAAAAAAACAAAACAAAACAAAACAAAACAACAAAAACGAAACAAAAAAAAGAACACACACACACACACACAAAAAAAGAAAAAAACCCAGAAGATCCTTGCTTGGGTTATGGAGTACTTTCTTTTTAAATAGGTGTCGTCGTCGTAGTGTCCACGATACTGTACAGAAACATTAGCAGTATCCATCCCACTACTTTTAAAGAAAACCGAAATGAAAGGTAGGTCGCTAAAGCAACCTTTTTTTTTATGCAAAGAAAAGACCATGATCGGCTGACAGTTTAAGGTTAGAGGACTAGAGACTCATTGTGCAAAAGTTCTGATATATGACCCAAACCTTTTTTTACTTCCTTGTAGTACGTTGTTCAATATGAAACATACTACAAATGCATTTCTTATTTCTGAAAGTTCTTTCAGATTCATCTTGGAAACTTTCTTGACTTTCCACTAGTTCGTAATTGATTGACTAAAACTAACAGTTGTCTGATGATGAATTTATTTATTTATCTTAATGAAATTTTGACAAGAAGAACAGATTTAGCAACGCTGCCTGAAGAGGGTTCCTTTAGAGTTAATAAGAGAAGGGTTTAATACAATAAATCCAAAACATATCTGTCCTTAAAATTTGATACGACACGAAAAATAGCTGGCAGCCTGTACACTAAACTCGCTAAGTGTATAACATTATTGTGGAGAAGCGCTAGTCTTAAACATGATCTAAAGTAATTCATCTGTTTTAGGGAAAAGAGTCATCTAGTTTCTGACATCCTCTCGTGTTCTGTACAGCACAATGGACCTTTGATTGAGAATACGCCCTTTTTTCCCGTTGAGCTGCAATTCCATCATCGGGTATGTGTGCCATCATTTCTCAACACCATGGTTTTGCTTGCAAAGACCAATTTTTGGGCTTGCATCTGTTCCACATTTCAGCATGTTTGAATACCAGGTGATTTATACCAGGGTGTGTTTAGAGCAGTAAAAGTAACAATCACTTCTCTTATCCTTTTCCCACAACTGTGTATCAACTATCTAGCTAAAAGAGCCGGAGTCCTTTCGTTTAGTTTAGGTATTTAAGTGTGTGTTTCTCTTGGAAAAACGACAGTAACATTTTTGTTTTACTTTTCCATTTGAAACAACATAGAACGGGAGAATTCCTCACTCACCAATCTGTGTATTCTGGGATCATCAAATCAGGTATGGATATGGACGCGTGTTTTAGAGGCATGCAAGGAAGGAGGTAGCAAAGGGATGCAAAGCTTTCATCTCTTGGCGGTGCGGAAAACGGATATAATCAAGGGGTTGTGCTTTTTGTTTTTAAAACAAAATACGAACTTCTACACAACAACAACGAATTTTACAAGTAAACAAAGGACTGACAATAATCCCTTTATCTTTTTGCAGTGCTTGGTCCACAGAAGGCATCAAGACCGCTCAAGTAGATGGCACCCAGGCAAGATGTCATACAACTCATCTCACAAGCTTTGCAATTCTTACCCAGTACACAGAAGTGCAGGTAACTTTGGTAAATATGATGCGATAGCACTCGACCATTACTATTGGGTCGGGCTGGTAACTGCTAGAAGATCTGCAGATAAATAATTTATAATTACCATACTATCAAAATTATCAGTCAATCAATCAATCAATCAATCGAAATATTTAAATTTTGAGAGTAAAATGACTCATGCTGACATAAAAGCTACTCCAAATATAACGAGACAGGTAACAAAGTTGATGACGGACGCCCAACTACCAGCAAAATCAAAAATAATTCCCTGATACGATGTAATGGCTGGTGAATGGCTATAAAAATATCGCCTTCTTAAGTAAACGGAACATTTTAAAAAGGATGTGTAGCATGTTTACCATGTTTATTGAAAGCTACGTCGCTTACTACAATGCCTTTTATGACTACAATCGAAAAAGGGAACAAGTTGAGATTTATTCCAACTGCTCAAGTATTTTATTTTTGGTGGATGCACTCGTAGTATCACCTGGTCGATTCAATCCTTTTTCATGCAGATTTCAGCTGAGGATGAATTCGCGCTCGGAATCATAACATATGTCGGATGTGGAGTCTCCATCGCCTGTCTCTTTGCGACATTACTGGTATATCTTGCATTTGAGTGAGTACGTCATTGATTCTCGCTTATTCCATAGTCCTAGAGGGGGGGGGGGATGAGTGAGAAATATCGAGCCTTTTACAATGAAAAGGAATTGCAACATATTTCTGCATTTACGTCTAGACATTATTTTTGTTACCAAAGACCAAGTTAATATATTAAGAAGGATTGTAAATCGGTAGTTCGGTCTCTTAATAAGGATTCTGAAGGGTGGAGTAAACAACAACGTGGGAACTTAACGTCTGAATCCTGATAACCGGTAACAGAATTAGTCAGATTCAACCAAGTTAAAACAAGCCAAGTGGAACTTGTCAGAAATAAAGTGATAATAATGTATATATCTAATGTATTCTAAAATTCAATTCTGTAACCCTTTCTATTACCCTTCGTGGGGGACTGGCCACACTGTATTGAGCGGTTTAAAATCTTTTGAAGGCAACATAACAGCTGCCCCCACAATGCTAGGAGCTACGTTCCCTACTCCTCTCAAAAAGTGCGCGGGTTCTTTCACATCGATCCCTTGCTAACCAGTAAAGAGAATATGCAGGAGACGGGGCCTATCTTTCTCATCCGAGAATACTAGTGTTTTTTTCCATTTGTAGATGTCATAGCAAAGACAGCACATTCTCCTCAGTTATTATAAGAACCCGAGTGTCGCTCAGGCTCTCAAACCGTTGACCTCCCGCATGACAGTCTGATGCTCTACAACACGGGCTAACTAGTACCTGCTAGCCAGATTTATTACTCAGGCAGATAACAGTGCTTGTTTTAGACTCGAAGTTTTGTCTTTCTCTCTCAGGTCGCTCTCCACTGAAAGGCATAAGATTCACATGAACTTGGCTCTGGCTCTTCTGCTGGCTCAGTCGCTGTTCTTAACTGGTGTAAACGCTATAGGACACAAGGTATTGCAGATGTGACTGAATTCTCCTAAACCTAGTTCATTTTCTTGGCGGATTTATCAGAGGAGTCAGTTACCTTACAAAGTTTGTACTTTATTTTGGTCCTTTAAGTGGCTTTTGACAAGAGTACTTGTCGAGGACAAATCGTCAATCCTCCCTCGGTCATGGTAGGCTTTTAAGAAAAACGATCGGGTGTAGATTCAGGGAGTTTTAATGGTCGTGATTTTGGATCAACAGCACAACTGACGATTACCTCTGAAATTTTATGATCTTGCTGAAGGAGTTTTGTCACAAGAAAAACCCTAAATTTTGATTATATATTTTCCCAGACTCTTTGCCGCGTTCTTGCCGTCTGCCTGCATTACCTGTTTTCAGCAGTATTCACTTGGATGTGTGTAGAAGGTTTTCATCTGTATGTGATGATTCTCTCCGTGTTTCGTGCTGACAGCGTCAAAATGAAATACTACTATTTGACTGGCTGGGGTAAGGAAAAATTTTGGATTGTTACATTTTTCCAAATCTATTTATATTTAATCAAGCACCGTTTTTCATCTTCGCTGTTGTAGCTTTGCTCCATCCCAACTAACATGTAGAAAGGAATTAACTAAAATGGCAAAGTGAACTTGATGTGTTTCAATTAAACCGGTTACATGAATATTTTAAATACAATGTTCATTTACGCTTTAAAATTTTTTTAACAATTTATATGCGAAATCAAAATCTACAAATGAAGCTGTTTCTACCTCGTCATGTTTAGGAGTCTGGATAAAAAGAAAAGTCCCAAACTAAAAGCTTGTTATTTCGCAGGTATTCCAGTTATTATTGTCGGTTTAGCTGCGTCAATTCACCCTGAAGGATACGGAACAATAAAATCGTAAGTGTATAAAGAGCCAGAAAAAGAAAGAAATGGAAACAAAGTTCCAATGATTCAGGCCCTTAGTATGTGAAAATTTGTACCATAGTATTCACTTTTTTTTATTCTATTTTTTCAGATGCTGGTTGTCTATTGATGATCAATTCATTTGGGTTTTTCTGGCGCCTGTTGTTTTAGTGATTGTGGTGAGCTGGGTTTCGTTTTTCTTACCATTAAAAATGGATCTTAAGTTTCCTGAAAACCCATCGTTGTCCCAACAGACTGTTAAAAAATAACACAAAGGAATTTGCAGATTATTTAAAATCTTAAATCTTTTACCGCGCACAGCTGCAAACACAATTTCACCTCGACGGAACATTTTAACCAAACGAAATACGTGATTCAAATGAAGTACTAACTACTCTTGAACGACTTTGCCAGAAAATATATAATTTCTACTTAACCAATTGATCATCTCTATTTTAAAGATTTCAAGCACTTAAAACTAAAAAGGCTGCGGGAGCAAGTTTCAATCAGGGGGAGAAAACATGCAATAATGTTAGGATATTCAGAGGGGATGTTGGGGAATGTTTCGCGAGTTCTTGAGTAAAGTATCACAACTCCCTGTCCTACTCTTCTTAGCCAGTGACTGAGTTGTTAATACCGTGACTGCACAGAAATATGTTTGTGTTCAGGTTAATTTCATGGTTCTTGTTGCCGTGATAAAAGTCGTCGCTAATTCCGCGTTACCGTCAAGAGCAAATACAGACTTTGGAAATGTCAAGTGAGTGTCATTATAATTAAAACGAGATATTTTACACTCTTACATTGTGCTGAAGGATTTTACCGTGTATGAACGAAGTTATCTATCTTATCCATGATAGCCTCGACGATTTTATATCACCGGAGACAGGGAGAGTAAGGAGAATTTTACGTCTTTAATGTAATCTATTCCTTCTGGTTCTTGTCTCTCTCTTTTCAACCGCTTTGTTCACACATAAAGCCCAAAAGTCGTAATCAGTCGATAAAATGGTGCAATCGTCCAAGTGGAGTCAATCATTAGGAGGACTGGTTCGGTAATAGTGAGTGACGTTTCAATAACCCTAACTGACATCATTGTTAGAGTCAAGTGAGAAGTCGAAAGTCGGACTCGTCAAAACTGATTGTTCAATTTCTCTATAATACTAGCATTGTATACTTTCCTTGAAATTCGCCTTCAGTAGGATTACGAAAAGAAAAAATAATTTCCATCTTTATCCAATTCTTCTCTTGCTGGAGACAACTTTTAATATTCAGGAAGTTTTTGACATTAAGGGTTTTTCTCCTCAGGGCTGGAGTCAAAAGCGCAGTTGTTCTACTACCTCTGCTTGGAGTCTCCTGGGTGTTCGGGCTTCTTACTTTAAATGAAAAGATGATAGCTTTTCAGTACATATTTGCCTTTTCCACCGGTTTCCAGGTAATGTTCATTTCATAGAGGTAGTTCATGGTTTTTATCCTCAGCTGGTCACAAAGGAAAAGCAACTGAAGCGTGGAATTGAATTTTTCCCTACACCCTCGGCCCGGCTGGAAATCAACAGTAAATCAGTCGTTGCGAAAGATGTCATCCACCAAGCCAGTCTGCTAAAACTGAAAGACAGGCAGCTCATTCTTTTGCACCGGGACACGAACTTGTCGCATGACATTGTATCCAATGAGAAAGCTTACATAAATATTTCAAATGCGTCCAATCGCTTTTCACAAAAATACTGAAGCAATGCAAGTGGCTCGAGTAACAGCTGTAATTTTATTCCGTGACACCAAATACCTTGGGTGTAAAAAAGACATTGAGAAGGATGACCTTTAAAATTAGTCTCATGTAAGGCATCCATTCTTTTCGCTTAGACCTCTTTTGGTCAGATAGTAACAGCATTTCTCACTCCATCTTTATGCGCATCATATTCAAGCTGATTAAGTAAACTTTCTTTCAGCAGGAAGAACCGTTACAGGAAATTTAACCTCGCCTTTGCTTTTTCAGGGCATGTTTATCTTCTTGGCTCACTGTGTAGGAAGCAGCGACGTAAGGGTGTTATCTTTTCATTTCTCTTTGCGTTTTTATCAAGCGTAATGAAAATTTTAACAATACCAGAACAATAAAGGTAACAACGTAATGAAACCTCTTGCCTGTTAGGTTCGCTCTGCGTTTAAACGGATGAGGCAAAGACATATGTGGGCCCGTGGGTCAGAGAATGCTCCGTCGCATATTCCTTCGGTGAGTCAACATGTAATGGAAATCAATACGCACCATGGGTAATAAGCTATCCTGGATTTGAAATGGCGGAGAAACGTAAACATGAGCAAGATCTCCTAGTGCAATCTTTAAGTGATTGCAATACCTAAAAAAAAAAAAAAAGAGCCAAAATATCCCCCGGAAAATTTCGCAATCATATAAGAACCTAGAAGAAAAGTACAATATCAGGAAAAAGCTTCATAACGAAACAAAGGTGTCGTCGTTAATTAACGTAAAAGAACAGTTTATTAGTTTGAATCCATATCACTAGGGGTAACAACACCACCTTACAGCGACTGTCGCCGTCAGCAACCCCTTCACCGTGCCTTTTGGTCCTTCACCCCCTGACCCCGCTCTCCCTCCAGATTATTCCTAGTTTTGTAATCCTCAGTATAATTGCATTGAGAAAACCGTCGTAAAATCCAATGTGAACTAATTGCATTTCCCACATGTATTTGAAATAAAGTTGATGTTATCATCACTATCGGCAATTCTTTGGTTTCAGAAAGTAAATGTTCCTGTTTCAAAAGGAATCATCTCAAAAGGAAATATTTTAGAACAAAAGGGTACGTTGTTTTATCACGGTAGTGGCCTCATATATTCATCTAACGACAAGGAAAACAAACGGACTTTTTCAAAGAGACTCACTCGTGAAACCATTTCTGAACAACACAGGTCTTTTCAAAGAAAGAAATCAATTCAAAGTTTCGTGGAAACGAACGGCTTCAATGAAACAAAGATAAATTGTAAGCTGTCTTTCTAATGGGTAATTTCAAATTTTAACAGAGAATTAACTCAAAGCCATTCATTAAGATAGCATCTACGTAAAGAAACTGTCTTCGAGAGTGCCGAACGTTCAGAGTGACTCCCGTAATGCCTTTTCGTGCCCTTTTCTCTTAGAAAAGATACGAGCGTCTGTATTCAGCCAGACTAACAGCAAAGTGGTTAAAGTAAAGGTATGTCTTGATTTGCCTCCGTGGTAAGCTGCCTAAAATTGTGTTGGTCTTCATGACCTTGTTAGGGAGAGAGTATTTAAAAAAAGTGGACTTCTTTGATTGAATTACCATTGCGATAGACAATTTACCAGATACAATGTATATATGAAGTTGATATATATTTACAATTTACCCCCGAAACGTTCACAGTGTAACGGGTTTAGTTTGGGAGAGTGAACACAAATTCATTGTACGTATACTCAACTAATGCAATGGTTTCGCAAGTAGTGCATAACCAATCTTTCACCTATAGCAGATTTCACTTTAAAAGATTTACCTGGAGTAAAATTTAAAAAAGTGCGATCACTTGTGTGGCTGATACAATTGAATCGTTTCTTTTCTTCCCTTTTTTTCCCAGCCACCGAAAGACAACTTTGAAGGAGCTTGTTTACAAATAAATAGAACTTATCAGATGTCACGGAGAGAAAGCACTGAATCTAAAGATTGTTCGAAAATGACATCACTAAACTGCCCGCAGGTAGAGTAAATACAAAATAGAAAAAAATAGGGGTAAGCGGCAATCAACCAAACTGACCACGAGTCTTGTTCATGACTGTTACCTGTTTTATTTTAACATCGCTAGCAACAAACTGAAAGTGAATGAAACAGTACTGATGGACTAATTTGATCTCATCTTCTAATTCTATACTTTTCAGTTTTAAAGCTGTTGGGAAGAGGAAAACCGATTCGCGAACGTTGCAGCAACCTTCATCTAAGTTCAGTATTATTAACTTTCTTAACTTTCCTTCTTCTTGATGGCTTTTCTATTGTCTCCGTTTATAGGGTGCAGTTTCACCAAAAGAATCTCCAAAACGATTAGATATTAGATAGAAATCTTACCAAGAAAAGGGGACCTGATATTTGGTGCCAGCTGTCACACAAAACTGACTTGGACAAATTCCAGTTAAAGAAGTGGTTATCTGCAAGACCCCGCTAGCTCCTTCAACGACAAGAATGCGCTTGAGATGCAACAATGGATTTAGTTATTGATTAACTTTGTTAAATTAATCAACAACAATTGGATTTCCTCCACCTTTCTTGCTTGCTGTAAATAAACACTTATTCTTTGTAACCTTTCTTTTTTGTCTTTGTTGCAAGTAATTCACTGAGATGATTAACAAAAGTAACATTCTCACTTGCTCTGTGTCTTGTAAGGTAAGGGGCAAGAACAACAAAAAGCTAAATATAATGATAATAATCACAATACAAAATTTTTACAACGCCCTCTTTTAGAGCTCCAAGGCGCTTGCTTTACAATAAAATGCTTAAACTTAGTAAATAATAAATTCGAAAGATTCTAAAGCAAAACTACAAATTAAAATCGCGCTTAAAAAGATGTTTTAAGATTTCTCTTAAAAGGTGTAAGATTTAAACTACATTTTATATACTGTGGAAGATTATTCCAAAGGTCAGCTGCGCAAACCGAAAAAGCACGATCACCATAAAATGTTAACCTCGATCTAGGTGTCACTAGCAAGTTCATGGTTGATGGTCGTAAACTCCTAGATTGCTTGTAAGTTTGCTACAAATCGTGAATACAGCTGGGACTTAAATCATTTAAAGATTTAAAAGTCAACAGTAGGATTTTAAGATAAATTCGCTGCTCCACGGTTAGCCAGTGTAGTTCTCTCAGTAAAGGAGTAATACGGTCATATCAACGACCACATAAGATCAGACGCGCTGCACAGTTCTGAACTAACTATGGTCTGTGAATTAAGTATTTCGCAAGTCCATATGTGAGAGAGTTACAGTTACGAAGGTGGAAAAAGGTGGATTTACAAATGGCATCAACTTGACGTTCTATGTTCGGCTTATAGTAAAAAATAACACCTTGAGCTGTCAACCACTGTGAAAGAGAGGAGCTGAGAGACTGGCTGATGCTGCGACCCAATGACCAAAGCTCAGTTGTGTCACTACTAAGTTTAAGTTTATCCAAAGACATCCATGTCGCAATATCCTGTACACATGCTTTTAAAAATTCTCGGCACAATCACAGACGAATCAGAGTCGAATGATGAGTAAACCTGAGAGTCATCCGCGTAGAGGTGAAAGTTCATAAATTATTATGTCTTCTTATAACTTCACCAAGAGAAAACTTATACAAAAGATATAAAATAGTGCCACGAACAGAACTTTGGAGAACACCTTACATTAGATCAGACCTGGTGTAACTAGTTCCATTCACGCAGACAAATTGACTCCGTAAGCCAGGTAGGTTTTGAACCACGCGAGGACCCTTCCCTTGATACCAAACCGCATCTTCATTCTGTGGAGTAGAAAACTGTGGTCAACAGCGTCAAAAGCTGCTGGTAAATCGAGCAATAACAAAACTACAGTGTTACCATTGTCCACAGCTCGTAAAATGTCGTCCTTTACTTTCAAAAGGGCGGTCACAGTACTATGCATTCTCTTCTAAGCAGATTGTAGTTTCTCATTGAGATTGTTCTCATTAATATCCTGCACAGGTTGGGAGGCAACCTGTTTAGACACTGGACGAAAGTTTTTAAATTCTTCAGGATCTAAGTTAGACTTATTTAAAGGTGGATTAATCATAGCGCACTTAATTGCATTAGGCATAAAAGCCGCAATATTTAGTAAATAAACCACTTCAGGCGGCTGGTATGTCGGCTGATAATGTCTACGCCGGGCTGAGAGATTGTCCGAAACATGAATATTTGGCCGAGAAGCGACGCATCGAGGGCAAATATGAGATTTTGAGGACAATCTCTCAGCCCGGCGCGGACATTATCAGCCGACATACCAGAAAGCCAGAACGGGGTCGTTTATTTTATAACCCTTCCATTAATTTTCACATCGCAATTAAACTGCGCGTAAACACCGTAAAAAAGCCAGTGGTGATTTGATGGCAAATGCGCGTGATTGACGCAAGCAAGCAAAAAAAAAACGAGTTTAGTTTTCTTCCATGTAAACAGGAGAACGGAAAAGTTGAAACTCTTGTGTTAACTATGTTTCTTTTTCACGGAAAAAATCGGAGGACAAATATCGACGCGGACGGGGGTTATTGCGTGATAACTGTCCTGTGATTTTGCACCACGTGACGTAAAGTAACCAATAACATCGCGCCAAAATTAATGGATGGGTTATAACGGTAATTACTGGCAACAAAGTAGGCAAACATTTCGTTAAGACAGAAGCTGGCAGAGAATCAAGAGCACAAGTTTTAACTTTGATTAATTTAATCAGATGAGCCATGTATTCAGTAGAAATACGTAGGAAGGTCACAAGTTTTCAGGGACACAGGGTAACGATAAAGGGGTATCTTGTCGGAAAAGAAAGACTTGAAATGTTCAACTAAAGCAGAGTCAGAACTCGCAGAAGGATAACGCGCGAGAGGTTTTTTGTAGGACAAAGTATTAACCACTTGAAATAACATTTGCTGGTTTCTATGATTGGCCTCAGTTATTGATGAGTGGTAGGTCTCTTTCGCATTTTGAGGTAAGTCATTTACATCCGGTACGTTATTCTCTTTCCTGCCTTCTCTTCTATCTCTTAGCAGCCTTATTTTCATTCATAAACTACCGAGCACGGTGGCGAAGGGTAACGGATCGGCGAAAAACGGTGCATGATGATCAATTCTAGATTGAAGAGTGGAATTGAATAGATCAATAACTTTTGATAAATCTTGATCAAGTGGCGAATTAAATTACCAGATTCCTAACAAAATCTTCACCATCTCTAGTAATAACAAGATCGAGTGTCTGACCATTCTTGTGTGTGGCACCATGAACATGCTGAGCGAGATCAAATAATTGAAGGACATTCTTGGAGCGTCCTCTCGACAGCCGTTTGTAAAGTTAAGTCCGCTACCGCGAGTAACTTGCGTTGAATCGTTCGCTCCTTTAAACCACATACGAATCGATCCCGAATCGCCTCTTCGCGATAACCGCCAAACTCACAAGTCTCAGCCAACTTTTTCAATCTAGCAACGAAATCTCTTATTGCTTCCAACTCTTGCTGTTCCGCCTTGTGGAACTTGAAACGCTCGGCTATGACTATCGGCTTCGGATCCAGGTGCTTGGCCAAATTATCCACAATTTCCGCAAAAGACAAATCTTTCGGCCTTCTTGAAGATACAATGCCTCTAAGTAACGCATACATCTTATTACCCATTAAGGTAAGTATTGTTGGTACCTTTTTTGCTTCCAACACATTGTTGACCTCGAAGAACATTTCCATTCGCTCGACATAATGCTTCCAGTCTGAGCCCGGTACAAACTCCTCAACTCAACCGATGAGCGAATTCACTACCACCATATGTTGTGCCGTCGGATTCGTCATCCTCTTCGCCAGTTGTTGTGTCTTATTGAAGAAAAGTGACGCCAATCCTTGGTTAAAACGGCCGACCGAACTTTAATAATCACTACCTAAACTACAGTTACACAATATATCACAACCTCAATATGCATGCAACTTAGCTATATATCTTTACTCTCTGGGACCTCTCATGTCATGTATCTTACACCTAGTGATGGTTCCTATTATTTAAATCCTAATTCATTATACTCAAGTATGCTGGAAAGGAGGAGCACGACGATTTGGATTGGGACAAAGAACAACAACCGATGAACAGGCGACCAACGAACCGCCATATTGGAGTAGGGGAGGTTCCTGGAGAAGGAAATATAGTCATGCAAGAGACACACAGGGGACCGACAATCGCGTCATCGGAACCCCGGAGATCAGTACGAGCCAGAACGTCCACGTGGGAAACAATTTACAGAGACTTCAAGCCTCACTAAAGAAAAGGGAGGAGGTGTAGTGTCCAGGCCTCCAAGTCCACGCCCAAGGCCACAGGAGACGTTTACTCGAGTATTTATTATGCACGGTAAAGTGAGAACGGGGTGTGATACAATCTAGGATAACGAACAACTAAAGGAGCTGTAAGCGAACTGTAAGCGAACTGTATAAGCGAACTCCAGAACGTTACAGATACTGACGGCTTAAGTCAAATTCTCCGTTAAGAAATGTTTGTCGAACAGAACCGCACATCTAATGATTGCTATGTATCGCAGTCTCCGAGCTCGGCTAGCTTCAAAGCAGCTGTAGTAAAGGAATATTACAGATCAAATCCAGGAGGCCCGGTGAATTAAAACCGTTTGGTTCGATCTTGCACAATATCATGAATAATTTTCGAAAATTAATCAACAGCTTGTCAGTCTGCTAAATGGAACGTGATTTGAACATGAGATGTATATTCTAACCAGCGTTTATCACGTGCTCGCAAAAACAAGTAAAAAAGGAAAACCTAGCGAAACCAACAGGTGCAATCGGAATCTTCAGAAATGAAAAAAAATAAAAAAAGGAAACACGAGTTGGATGGGTATGGCGAGGTTGTTTTATCATTCTTTTCTTGAGTCCTTGAGAAACGAATATTGGAATTAGATTTGACATCTTTTATAAGCTTCAAAACTTTGAAAAGAATTCCTGCGGAGCAGCCAGTGATTAATTGTTTTGTTTTTTGTTCTGCGTAAATATGGGAAGGTGACATGAGCGATCTATTTAAAGGAGCAGATCTGAAAAGTAACGAACACTAAATTAGCTACATTGTTGAGATTAAGTTTAAGCCATATTGATTTGTTTGTTTATGCTTAAACGTAAGATTAGTCAGGCATCCCTAGCTAGGATATAATTTGGATATATCAACAAAGTTGAAATGGTAAATTGGCCACCGTAATGATTACAAAAGCTGACGTTTCGAGCGTTAGCCCTTCGTCGGAGCGAATGGATAGCCGCGGAGGCTGGGAACGAAAGAAAAAACATTATGGGATAAAAGAAAAAAGCACATAGAGAGAGAGAGTTGGAAAACTTAGAGAAGTCGGAATAAAATTGTTCAGTTTATTCAATTGAAAGTGAGTCGTGAGTATATTGTCAGAAAAAACATTTCCGACAACATGTTTCATACGAAGATTGCGAAATGTTTTCCGCATTCTACGCTAAAAAAAATGCTCTTGGAAAAAATATATAACATATACCTCTTTAATTTACAATGAGACCCGAGTTCAGCCCTAATTTTTTTACCGTTCTCTACATGTCTGTATTATAATTTTTTTGTAGGGAAAGTATCGCTTCAATGTAATGATTTTCCTTCGGTTTCACCAGTCATAGCATCAAAACACTAAATGCGGCGCGCACATGTCTCCGAAAATGTAACATGTACCTTAATTCAAGTTGGTTCCGCATAATTAATGAAAGCTTTTTTTTTTTCATTTTCCAGTAGTAATGGTTGGATCGGTTTGCGAGAAAAATAGTTTTGGTGGTAAGAAAAAGCTCCTCAAGAGTTTGAGGTTACGTACGATTTCTCATCCAGATATCATGAAAATATTTTGTGCCCTAGAACCTTCTAAATTTACGCTTTAAGATATGTCAAGATAGGAGAAAACGAAATTTTGCAATCTCTCTTTTAAAACTGCTCATTTATAGGTCCACGTAGCCTGATGCAAATAGAGATAATTTTGTCATTGTAGTATAAACTTTGTGTGATCATGTACCAATGGTACTGAGAAGGAATTACGTCGACGATAAAATGCTTCAGATAATAAAAATAAACTCTTTAAGTCTTTAACTCCCAAGATCTTATTTTTAATTCTCCCCTCCAGCTGTAGTAAAGGAAAATCTAGCAAAACCAACAGGTGCCACCGGAATCTTCAAGAAATTAAAAATTAAAAAAGGAAATACAAGTTGGAGGAGTATGGCGTGGTTTTTTTTATCATTTCATTCGCGCCCTTGAGAAACAATTGTTAGAATTAGATTTGATATCTTTTATAAGCTTCAAAACTTCGTAAAAAAATTTCTGTGCTATTGCGGAAAAGGCAGTGATTAATTGTTTACTTTTTTATTCAGCGTAAAAATGGGACAGTGACGTGAGCTGCCAATTCAATAAGGTGCAAATCTGAAGAGTAACGAACACTAAATTAGCCGCAGGTGTCATACGAAGATAGGGAAATGTTTTCCGCATTCTGCGCCAAAAAAAAAAATTACTTTTGGAAAAAATGTATAACATAAACCTCTTTATGTTACAATGAGACCCGAATTCAGCCTTAATTATTTTTACAGAACTCTACATGTCTATATTATAATTTCTTTGTAGGGAAAGTATCGTTCTAATTTAATGATTTTCTTTCGGTTTCACCAGTCATAACATCAAAATACTAAATACGGTGCACACATTATGTCCAAAAATGTAACACGTACCTTAATTCAAGTTGGTTCTGCAGAATTAATGCTAACTTATTTTTTCATTTTCCAGTGGTGACAACTGGATTGGTTTGCGAGAAAAACAGTTTTGATGGTGAGAAAAAATCTACAGAAGTTTGAGGTAACGTTCGATTTCTCAATCAGATATCATTGCAAATGTTTCGTCCACTAAAACCTTCTAACTTTACGATTGCAAGATAGGTTAAGATAGGAGAAAACCAAATTTTGTAATCTCTTTTTTAAAATTGCCCATTTATAGGTCCACGTAGCCTGAAGCAAATATAGATAATTTCGTTATTTTAGGATAAACTCTGTGCGATCATCTACTAATGGCACTGCAAAGAAATTACGTTGACGATAAAATACTTCTCAGTATCCAAAATAACTCTTTAAACCCCAAAGTGATAAAAATTAATATTACCCACACAAAATGAACGGAAAATCTAGTATAAGAGTTATGAGAATAGATCAACCTGCTGGCTTGATGGTGTGACTTTTTTTCCGCCTTTTAATATCCTCGTTGGCCGGTTGAAACTCTCTTGAGAAGTGATTCCCAAAATCGAATTGGAAATTTCTTACCAGGTGGTAATAGTTCTGCGTTACAGACAAAGCAACATTAACTTGACAAATAAAGCAGAAATTTTACAAACGATTGTAGAAACCAAAAAATAAATAAATAAAAAAGAAGAGGTATCTGAAACGCAAAAGTGATGAACATAAACTTAGCTGTTTGTATCATACCGGGAGCTAGAAAATAAAAGTTTCCCTTTTGCTTAAAACGTTACATATAGAAACGATATGAAAATAAACTCTTTTAAACCTGTAATGAGTCTCCGAATTTTATCCAACCTAGTCATTTATTTGATCGGTCAGGTTTATCTTTTTTCCGATCTCTTGCTGTTTGTAATGTTATTTTGAAGGGAAGATACCATTTCAGTTTTTTCATTCGGTTTCTCGGTCGCTTTAAAACAGCATGTTTATGTCTCCAACGCTATAAAGTACTCCGTGGCTGATAGTTCTGTTTAGCCCAGAGTCAACTGTTTTCATTTTCCAGTGGTGTGATTTGATTCCTTCGAGTTCGAAAAGTTTTGGAGGAGTTTAAAAGGTTCGTTTAATAGTTCGTTTTAGAAACGACATTCCAATAAAATAACCGTCAACCGTCAAATGATCTAAAATTTAACCGTGAATCGTCAAAAGGGCTTATTCTTAACAGTAAACCGTCAACTTGAGTTACGTGACCATTTTCATTGAGACCCTCTTTATTGGTGAAAAACATTAATCAACTCCTTATGAGTCTTTAATGATCGAGATTTTCTTGAGTTATCAACGACGCTATGGCGTAGTTTAATCTTGATTCACGTAAAAAATTCAATTTTAGGTTTTCGCCATCCGGTTTTCATTTAGTCACACGATCAGGACATTTACCACGAATTTACACTGATAAATCTGTGTAGTTAATGTTTACTTGTTTGCAATTCCACAGAACGTGATGTGACAAGGAAGGTGCAAAGAATTTTGATGGTGAGAAAGTTTTTGGACTTGTTATTTTTGCATATTCTGTCCAGTATGGACGTTACACCCCAAAATAATAACTCCAGGGGGCAGTGCTGCGTGACGTACTGAAGAAATGCTAGTATGTTTTCAATGGATGTTACACTCCAAACTAATGACTCCTGGGAGCAGCAATGCAATACATACCAAAGAACGGCTAATAGTGTTTTCAATGGCGTTGCCATCTTATAACATATACTTCCATTTGATATTTTTGAAAAGCTTACGATTCGCGCTCGATTTCTGTTGTCGATAACAGTCACACTGTAACACGCAAACTAAAATGCTTGGAATTGCATGAACTGCCTGGATTCAGAGGAAGAAGGAATCAATAGAAGGGGAATCCATTGATTTGTAAAGCCCTAATTTTTCGATGATGATTCGCCAGCCACATTGCAACACGATTGCAGAGAACCGTGACATAATTGGATTAAAAGAATTCCTCTCACTGTCAAATTGGACTCGGCTTAAGGCCTCGTCCAATTTTTTCCAAATTGGATAGAATGTAGTGCTACTACACATCCAATACACG
This sequence comes from Stylophora pistillata, assembly GCF_964205215.1. Lineage (NCBI taxonomy): Eukaryota > Metazoa > Cnidaria > Anthozoa > Scleractinia > Pocilloporidae > Stylophora > Stylophora pistillata. The sequence goes on along the minus strand of NC_142521.1, from coordinate 24,660,257 downwards.
AGTACAGAAAAACTTTAAAACGTGATACTGTTATTTCAGTTGTTAAGCCAGAAAAATGTATATCAAATTTTTTATGGCTTAAGAATATTAAATGCTTAATTGATGAGGTTTTTGTATATGTAAAAAACTGACATGAATGTTGAATTCTCAAGTTTTTTGCAACTGAATAGTTTTTCAAAATTCTCTAATTTTAGAGAGGATCCTCCAAAACTTACACGAGGGAACCATAATGAACAAGAGGGAAAAATTCAAACAAACCATCCGTATAGGTAGTTCTGTTGCTAAATTCATGCACAAGACCGAACGTGATCTACAAGCAATCGAGTTATGCAAGGAATGTTTAGTTTTGCTAAAAAGCATAGCATTGGGTGAAGAAGATCAATTCAAGCAGAACAGAACTTTGGAGAACACCATACATTAGATCAGACCTGGTGTAACTAGTTCCATTCACGCAGACAAATTGACTCCGCAAGCCAGGTTCCAAATTCGCTGCTCCGCTGGCTAACCGTGGAGCAGCGAATTTATCTTAAAATCCTACTGTTGACTTTTAAATCTTTAAATTATTTGAGTCCCAGCTGTATTCACGATTTGTAGCAAACTTACAAGCAATCTAGGAGTTTACGATCATCAACCATGAACTTGCTAGTGACACCTAGATCGAGGTTAACATTTTATGGTGATCGTGCTTTTTCGGTTTGCGCAGCTGACCTTTGGAATAAGTAGGTTTTGAATCACGCGAGGACCCTTCCCTTGATACCAAACTGCATCTTCATTCTGTGGAGTAGAAAACTGTGGTCAACAGCGTCAAAAGATGCTGGTAAATCGAGCAATAACAAAACTACAGTGTCACCATTGTCCACAGCTCGTAAAATGTCGTCCTTTACTTTCAAAAGGGCGGTCACAGTACTATGCGTTCTCTTCTAAGCAGATTGTAGTTTCTCATTGAGATTGTTCTCATTAATATCCTGCACAGGTTGGGAGGCAACCTGTTTAGACACCGGACGAAAGTTTTTAAATTCTTCAGGATCTAAGTTAGACTTATTTAAAGGTGGATTAATCATAGCGCACTTAAGTGCATTAGGCATGAAAGCCTCCTCTATGGAACGATTCACTATATTTAGTAAATAAACCACTTCGGGCGGCTGGTATGTCAGCTGATAATGTCCACGCCGGGCTCAGAGATTGTCCGAAACATGAATATTTGGCCGAGAAGCGAAGCTTCCAGGGCAAATATGAAATTTTGAGGACAATCTCTCAGCCCGGCGCGGACATTATCAGCCGACATACCAGAAAGCCAGAACGGGGTCATTTATTTTATAACCCTTCCATTAATTTTCACATCGCAATTAAACTGCGCGTAAACACCGTAAAAAAGCCAGTGGTGATTTGATGGCAAATGCGCGTGATTGACGCAAGCAAGCAAAAAAAAAAAACGAGTTTAGTTTTCTTCCATGTAAACAGGAGAACGGAAAAGTTGAAACTCTTGTGTTAACTATGTTTCTTTTTCACGGAAAAAATCGGAGGACAAATATCGACGCGGACGGGGGTTATTGCGTGATAACTGTCCTGTGATTTTGCACCACGTGACGTAAAGTAACCAATAACATCGCGCCAAAATTAATGGATGGGTTATAACGGTAATCACTGGCAACAAAGTAGGCAAACATTTCGTTAAGACAGAAGCTGACAGAGAATCAAGAGCACAAGTTTTAACTTTGATTAATTTAATCAGATGAGCCATATATTCAGTAGAAACGCGTAGGAAGGTCACAAGTTTTCAGGGACACAGGGTAACGATAATGGGTATCTTGTCGGAAAAGAAAGACTTGAAATGTTCGACTAAAGCAGAGTCAGAACTCGCAGAAGGATAACGCGCAAGAGGTTTTTTGTAGGACAAAGTATTAACCACTTGAAATAACATTTGCTGGTTTCTATGATTGGCCTCAGTTATTGATGAGTGGTAGGTCTCTTTCGCATTTTGAAGTAAGTCATTTACATCCGGTACGTTATTCTCTTTCCTGCCTTCTCTTCTATCTCTTAGCAGCCTTAATTTCATCCGTAAACTACCGAGCACGGTGGCGAAGGGTAACGGATCGGCGAAAAACGGTGCATGATGATCAATTCTGGATTGAAGAGTGGAATTGAATAGATCAATAACTTTTGATAAATCTAGATCAAGTGGCGAATTAAATTACCAGATTCCTGACAAAATCTTCACCATCTCTAGTAATAACAAGATCGAGTGTCTGACCATTCTTGTGTGTGGCACCATGAACATGCTGAGCGAGATCAAATAATTGAAGGACATTCTTGGAGCGTCGACTATTTGTATCATGAGAGTCAAAATGACCATTGAACTCGCCAATCATTAAGGAGTAGCCCAGAGCAGTTTTTATATGGCCAAGATAATCAGCTTGACGAGGGAGGACGATATAAGACAACTTAACAGGCAAAGCAGTTCGTAGCCTTGAGGTCTAGCTCAAGGTGCTCGAATGAGCGATAGGTCTCAAGCGCTTGACTCAGAACCTTGAAATTATTCTTTAGGACAACACCAACTCCTCCACCAGTAGAATGTAATCTAGGTGCATGACGAAAAACATATCCATGAGGGTAGATATAACGAATGTAGTATAAATCAGAGTCGTCGTCACGAAGGCATGTGAGATTTTCAATTTTTAACATTACCGTGTGCCTGTTAGCACGCGTATATGACAGTCCATAAGGTGAGAACCACCATAGCGCAAGTGAAGAGTATAGAACAACCCCTCAAATCAGTAACGAAAAGTGACTAAAGAGAATAAAATATTCATGATGAGCAGTGTTTTTCTTCCCTTTTATTTATTTTTTTATGATTGATTTACACCTATCTTTTTTTTAAATTTCTCTATCCAGTCTGTTCATCAAAATTAAAACTTGAAAGGTGTAGTGCCGTCAATACATTTCCATGAAACAAGATTGAGAATGCCTTTTTTTGGGTGGTCAGGGACATAAACGTGACAGGGATAACAATTAAAACTGCCGAATCGCATTATTTTTACCTTCTTGAAACTAAAAAACGAACATCAGTCTCTTTATCTAGAAGGTTCACTCTCACTGTCTACATTATCTATTTTCAGTCCTGCGAACTTTCCTCCCCACATTGAAAGATGGGAACCGTGATACTCTTCAATAGATGTTTACCCAAATAGCTTTACCCTACACATCCCACGAAATGGATAAATCCCTCTGATCTTCTCACTAGTTTGAACCGAAAGTATTTGATTTTTTTTATTTGACAAAACCTACATTAAATATCAGAAATGCAGAACAAGGGTTCCAGAAGTAGTTTCTTACCCCAAGAAAACACGGCCTTGGGTATGAATGCCAAGTGTAAATGTTTTTCATAGTGTTCCCCTTTTCCTTTTCTGTTATCCTTCATTGTCATAGACGTACATGTACCTTCAAGATGGCTCTACTAAAATGCTGCAGTGAAAAACTATTTTGTGATCTTTGACAACAAATATATGAATTAAGACGATTCGTTTTTCACTTGGGAGGCAATGAAAGAACTTCATTAAAGTTGAACATGTAAAACGAAAAATTTTAGGTAACTAAAAGCTTGGTAAACACAGATTCACTTATTATTATGGCTTGCCTTTTAACTTTGATGTTCAGTGACATGTGAGTGTTAATTCACCTAAAGTCTTAAAAAGGATCCAGGACGTTTTGGACGATATCTCCGGACAAGTTGTTAAAACATCTACTTGTAAAGGCAATGATATTTCTCGAAAACAAGGAAAAAATTAATAGGTTCCTCGTTCAATAGTTTGAGAGCTACCCGCTGTTTAATTAATATCACAAGCCATAAAAATAGAAAAGAAAAAGTCAATTTAGGAGTGCGGTCGAGTGTCTCCTCGAAAGCTTCAATTGGTTATTTCTAATTGCATGTTTATTCAGTCTGCAGTATTTGTTTGGTCTTTGCATCATTTTAATATTCATCACTGGTCTCGTGAAAAGCTAAAAAGGATGCTGGCGATTGCAGACATGAATCATCATGTTAAGCTTTAGCGAACATCGTGATTATCTGACTGCACATGATACTAAAAAAGCAAAACTAATGCCAACAATTGTAAATTTTCATTTTTCATCGGAAGGAAGGTAAGCCATGGTTTTTTCATCCTTAGGCGATTTCATTTGTTCATAGATCGGCCCCTGCTGCTTGCAAACAATTTTACGTCGTGCTGCGCCGAAAGATTTTACTTTCAAACACCGAAGTAAGATAATTAATTGCTACATCATGACTTGGAACAAATGTGTGTGACAAGATCATTTTATAGCATAACGTATCAACTGCGAATATTCGTTATTTACTGCTTGCCTAGAGGACAGTAGTAAAATTTCTTTTGTATTGATACCAATCAAGTAAAAAAGTACAGAATCATGCAGGATAGATTTCTTACAAAATGGTCTATTCGAAGAAATTACAGACTACTGCCTTTTTAAGTGTGGAGAAAAATCCATTAAGATGAATTAGGAGCCGTCCGGCGAAAAAGATATTTCTTAGCAGCGAAAATTCAACTTTTTCAGACATTTGAAATGAATTCAGGGTACGCCAAAAAAAAACAAAAAATTCATGAATAAATAAGTACCTCAGGCAAAAAAGAGGAAGAAGAAGAAAAAAAACATCTATTTTTGTTTCCCGTGTCCATAAGATCACCACACATAAAAAATCGTCTGTCACATTGAGAAGTAGACATCACAAAATAAATATTCATCCTCAAAATCCAATATTACTCTCTTTACACCTTCATAGAAATTAAGTTTTTGTCCCATAACTTTATGGCCGGAACCTAACTACACGTATAGTCTATTGTTCATGTAGTGAAGAGCCTTTTTCTGGTCGCTTGTCTTCACTTTTGCATAAAGCTCGAATCTTTTTCTTTTAGCCCCATGTGTATGCACAAACACAGACTTCGCTTGATGTCCATCCCATGGACGGGAGAGATTATCTCCAACCCACACTATTTTTCTCAAATGGCATTAGCCGTTCACTGATCTTTGTTAAAGTTGCGAATCGTTAAGTCACCATTGCCTTTTATTGCACCAGTTGAGATGAATTAAAGGTTAAGTGCCCTGTAGTGTTTTAAGAAAAAGCAATTTGAAAAAAGGATTGATTCCTCGCGTAAAAATGCACTAAGTATGCAACATAAATTTATCCACCTTTGCTTCACATCGACTTTCCACTTCATTTTCGTAAGGACTGACCGTGCTCCCACTTTGTTAGAGTTGAAGGTTAGGTCTTATAAGCCAGATTGCACCCCGTCTACTCATCCCTCAACTTATGCTGGTCTATCCAAGATGAACACCTTCTGCAAATTGCAGCTTTTTTTAAGGGCAGACGCTTAGCAATTATGAAATCGAAAGGTTTTGTCCAATTTTATGCATTCACAAACCTTGATTTAATCAATTGTGTGCCACAAAGAAACAAAGCACGATTGGTTTCCAGCATGGTTTCGCTTAATTAAGAAAGAGAGCTTCAAAACCTTCTGTCACATTTGTGATTCCAAACTATTTACATGTTTAAGCAGACGACATTAGTCCTTCAATAGCTGTTCAAAATCCGCAGAAAGATCCAGACGGCATTTGCCCTCGCTCCAAACTACTTAACGTGGAAAGGTATGATGCACGATCCTTGCAGTAGATAGCGCTGTTTAAGCAACAGCGAAAATCAGACCTGAAAAAAATCAGGCCTGTACGGGTCTTTTTCAGGTCTGATTTTCGCTATTGCTTAAATAGCGCTATCTACTGCGAGGATCTTGCATTATACGTATCTAATACCGCAGTTCAAAATATATGAACTTCATATATTTCATTGTATCTAACGTGGAAAGCTTAAGTAGTTTAAGATCAAAATTTTTTAGGCGATAATTCATCTTAAAGAACATGCATTTTACCATGCCAAATTGCAAGAAAGAACTATTAATGCAAATGAAGAACAAATCTGCGATCAGTGACCTATTTTGTTGTTGTTGTTAGAGACGTATCCATCGAATTTAAGGATCAATGAATGGAAACAATTGAAAGAATTGAACCCTCGGGTGAAGGAAACATTCTGGCTGGATATGCTATATTATACCTCGGTGACACTGTACGTAAAAGTATCAGTAAGGTTTGTTTGACAGTGATTATCGTCTAAGAATTTGTGAATAGTACAACGCCGCAAAAGCGATACGTTAGTAATATATATATTACTCTCTCTCTCTTTTTTTCGTCCGCTTGGTCATATCTAAATATCTGTTTTTCTTATTAAGGACATGAAAAATGGTCGTTTACTTAAGTGATGTAATCATGGAAAAGAATATACTTCAAGCCAGAGTGATGTGACGTGGAGCTTCATGTCGGAATTAGTAAAAGCACAAAACTGACAGCTGGTTTAAGATAAAAAAAAATCATGCAGTCATACTTTCCCTTAAATTTGAACCTTTATCGAAGGCATGAGGTTTTCCGATTACTAACGTACCGCTTTTGCTTAAAAAAAAAACATGGCAAAATCGAGCGCTATTATTTTCTCAAAACAATCTTGTGAACATGTTAGTTTCACCAGCTTAATTCAAACGTTACGTTACTTTCCTCGGACACCATAATTTGCTTTTTAGACGAGAGATAGGATCCACCAAGGCATGACGAGAGATAGGATCCACCAAGGCATGTTTTCGGCCGAAATATCATAGACTTAAATTAATAGCCAACTCTTAGGGTCTCGTATTCTCTCATTCATGCGAATATCGTTGAGCAAATTCAAGGAAAACGTAACTATTATTTCACCGCTGTGCGCATATGAAACAACACATTCAGGTGAGTTTCATCAACAGCCCCCCTGTTGTCATGGAGGTTTTACATCCAGTAATGAGATGATAATTAGATGAAAAAGGAAGACATGGAACCACTTCCGAGCAGGTTTTTAAAAATTGAATATTACACACAACGCTTCAAAACAAAAAGGTCGAATGCACGGCGTTGATGAAGGCCATATTAACGCGACCAAGTGACTCTTGTATTTTCTCCTAATTTGAAATAATTTAACGGCTTTTTCTTTTGAGAAAGGAGGGTGTAGAATTTGAGATGACCGGCGGAAGGTTGATCTTCCTCTCTCATATTATGGAAGTAATTCCCTTCTGCTCAAGGTAACAACAAACAAAATTTAGGGAAGGATCACAGTTGATTTTGTATGCTAATCGTATTCTGACCAATACACATAAAGGTAAACTGTGAACAACAATATGCCACGGGCATTTTGATTTTAATTGAGATTGCAGCTTTGTTTTGCTTTTTTGGTTTTTTTATCTTACAACAATCACCGGTTAAAATATCGAACATCTCTAGAATATAACTTAAACACGTTTTGCGGCCGCTTTCCCTCTAAACTCTACTTCAAAAAGTTTCATTAGCTCTCCTCTACCACAATTCTTTAAATCCGGATATCATTGAAAGATAACTTCCTACTTCGGTAAAAAAGGTGTATTCGCAAGTGCAACAGGCATATTGAGAAAACCAGAGTACTCACCATTGTTTTTAAACCACCTTTACAGTAATGATTTCTTTTTTCAAAGGCTCAACACAATATTCTCTATGTTTTGTTTGTATTTGAAATCGTCTCAGTTTTTATTTAAAACTACTCTAATAAAGAACACTGTCTTGAAAAGTTTTTCTTATCCCCCGACGGTTTCCATTGACAGAAACTATTTGCAGTCCAGTGTTGATGTAATACCCTTTCAGTTGTAATTCACCTGCAGAATATTAAAAAGTTCAATATTTGTTTCTTACTTTACCGTTCCCATATCTCTGTAGGAAACAGTAGATTCTTCCTAAACGACGTCAGTAATAAACATAGACCAGTGCACCTGCTGAATTCTGTAATATTATAGTTTCGTAGGGCTCGGTCTAAATTCCTACGTAGACTTGGAGCTATTAGATAAACTAGCGAATTTATACAAACGTCGATTTGCCTGCTCATGTTAAAATTAAAATTCATGACTTTCCTAATGAGTTTTCCAATAAGTTGTTTGTATTTAAGTCGGCGGCATATGCAGATTAATAAACAGGTTTTTTTGTTCTTAGGTTATTGCTGTGCATGAAAGGCGCAATGAAGAACTGTAGATTCATCTTCCTCATTATTTTTCTTCAAACAAAGGCAAGTTAGACTATGTGGCGAGCGCGTTTGCCCAGAGACTGACTAAGATCCTGTTAAAATATCTCTCTGACTGACATTGTTTTTCAGAACTCATACGGCCTCTCTTCTAGTGATATTGGTTGCGAAGACCTTCACACAGGTGGGTAATGGACGTGTTCTTTGCTTTTTTTTGATGAATTTACAATTTCTTTCTGTCTTGAAATCATCGTGACACTCGTCACCTTGTAGGTGCTTTAATTAAGTAAATTGTTTCAAAATACGTTCTTAGGTCTACCTCCCAGTTGCATTCATTTTAAATCATTAGGAGTTTTTCTTTAGATATCATCGTATTTGAGCCTAATGGAATAACATAATATTCAGACTTTCGATTTTAAAACGTCTTGTGAGGTTAGGTTTGAATTAGCAGCTTTCTGAGCCGCTCGTGTTATTTATTTCTCGTCATTAAAACTACGGCTTGAAGTCGCACATTTCTCTGAGCTGAAAATTAAACAAGGAAAATAAACATACGAGGGGGCCGTAATATTGCGATAATTCAATGAAACTTTTGGTATTTATCGTCGAAGAAGGCTTTGAAATACTAGAGACTGCTTGTCCGGGCTTCGCTCCAATTTTCTTTATAGTTCTTTATTAACAGGAAAAAGAAACTAAAACAAGACCTTACCCTTGCTATTTTACAAGTCATTATCATGCTGAGCTGAAGTTCTAATGTTTGCCGATGCCATCAAATCAATGGAAATTAAACACCACGCTTTTGACAACAATAATGAAAAAAGACGCGTGAAGCATGCTCATAATTTCAATAAATATAATTATTTCGCAGAATATATTACGAAGTCGACAATTTATTGATACATATCAAATTGCAATAGCATACTTGCACTTATACAGGTTCTTTCTTTGTATCATTCAGGAGATGAGTTTTGAATTTCGTTTTGACATGCAAGCCCATGTTTTCTCTGAAACAAAGCGATCACAATATGCTTTCCCTTCAGGGCATCTATTTAAGTTTGAACACATCAATTGTTGTTTGAGTCAAAAACTCTTCTTTTGATAATAAATTTTTCATAGAACCCAATAAGATCGTTGTATAATGTAGCTGGAATTCATTTTCAAGCGAAAAATTACGATATTTCATAATTCTAAACACCGAAAATCTTCGAACTGACGAAATGTAAAGGACAGCCACCAGACGAACCTCAAGCTTACGCAATTTGAAAAACATTAAAAGAAAATGAGTTCGGAATTTTTCACTAGTGGCAGATTTTGCTTCAAGTGGAATTTAGTACTCTTCATTTAGTACTCTGATGAGAAGAAAATTGTCATAAGTTCGTGACTAATAAGAACTGGGAACAACCAAGCTCAACATTTTGAACATGTTGTGAACCATTCTTGACCTTGCTCTACGTTTCTGTGCAGCTTTCTCCTGTTCAGCTTAACTAAAGAAATTATCAAAGCCTGTAGTTTTGGCCTCATCGTGTTAACAAAAATACATGGATAAGTTTTGCAACTGTCATGTTTTACAAACTTATCTTCAGCTATTTGGGGAGGCTGGATAGTTCCCCTATAACTTAGTACAGTATCGTCATGGAACAGTCTTACCGATCAGACGAGAACTCACCATGCATCTATTCAATGTTTCAAGAAGAAAGATAAAGTTGGAATTAGTTGCGCTTAGCCCAGATTGTCCATAATGTATCTGCTTCTTTATATCATCATTTTCGCCAAATTGTAAACCCTGTTACATTTAAATATATATTTTCAGTTAGAATAATACATAGACTACGATGAAAGCGTAGTCTTTGTATTTTTCTAACTCAACATATATTGCGCTCTACTTTCATGTACCGATCACTGTAATACGGAAAAATCGAAACGCAGACCTCCTATATATGTATATATACTAAAACCAGTGAAAAACGAAAGTTTTCTCTTACATTGCTTTTGGGCTACGCGTTTTACCGCTGTTTCGGCTCTACAGGCATAGCAAAGTATGTTTAATGACTTATTACATCACAGATCTGATCATAATTACAATAATAATGGCTATCGTAATTCGAAGCGCGCGCGAGCAATTAGCGTAATTTCAAATCATTAAGAACGGGTTTATATTTCGAAATAAAAAACCTCTCTTTATTCTTTCTCATAACCTCGGAGGGGCTGAGAATCTTGTAAAATGGAAAAATAGTGAACTGAGTGGCCAATCCCGCAAGACTTTCGTTTTTCATTAGTTATAGTATCTTCATTCGATACAGAAGTTTTCAGTTTCTTTATATATATATATATATATATATAGTTTCTTTATGTATATATGTTTATTATATAGATACTGATGAAATACCAGGATTTCTCCTTTTACTAAAAAATCATATCTTCACCGCGCGCAGTGAAGATACTATTTTTATCTTTCACGTGTGAGGATATTGGCGTGGCCATGGTTACCAACATAATTACCCAATTGCTGTTTAGAAAATGAATAAAAAAAGTTGTCTTTTATGTGGAAATTTCATCAGCATCTACATAATAAACAGAACATTACATGGCCGCCTGGGGATACGAATTTTATCTTCGAGTGCTGAAAGTATCTCTCACTCGTTCGCTGCGCTCACTCGTGAGAGATACTTTCAGCACTCGAAGATAAAATTCGTATCCCCGCGCGGCCATGTAATATCCTCTATATATATATATAAATATTGTGAGAGGAAAAAAGGACGTAACTACATTTAGAATGTAGTTACGTCCTTTTTTCCTCTCATAATATTTATTCTGCTCTGCTTCAACGTATTGAGCACTGTTCCACGCGAAAATCGACTTGCAGACTTCCTATATATATATATATATATACATATTATTTACTATTCTTGCTATGTTCATTGATTCTGAAAAAGCCTAATAGGAGTGATCAATAAAAAAGTGTTGTATTGTTTTTTTTATGCAAAATCGATCTTTAAAGATTATTGCTGTTGCTGTGAACACAAAATATTAAAAAAAATGTTTGGTCAGATTACCGAGGAATGCCTTATACCTCGCAGCAAGCTGTGCAGAAAACGAACTACCCGAGTCAGATGTACTTGGTATTATTTCCTGGACTTGCCGAGGAAGATTTGGAATAATAAGATTAAACTGCACCGGTATTGAAACAAAAAGAAGAAATCAAGCTTCTCAAGCTTGCTGTGATGTACAAATAACTGAAAACGGTGGCAGAGAAGAAGTACATCAGGGAGGTTGGAAAAGTAACATATTTTCCTGCTAGTTTGTTAAAATAGAGTGATATCTATGAAGTACAGTTGGACCTCGCATTACTACTAAATGTGCATCTCCGCGTATTTTAATTTTTTTTACGAATATTTATACCGGGTAGCCCATTTCAGCTAATAGCTGGTTTAAATGGGGTCCTGTGACACCCACCCATCCCACCCCAAGGGAGGACGTTCATCACACAGTAATCTCGTGCGTGGGAATTTAACAGTATTGATTTGAGCCGCTCTCTTTATTACGCACAGCCTTTCAAAGTCCTGAAAAAATTTGACATGTTTTCTCGAAAAAAACTGAACCCCATTATAATTTAACCATCGAACACTAAACCCCTATTCCATAGAGCCAACACCATATAAACTTAATCTCTTTATTTTGGACTTTCCAGTCAGTCTGATTTGTGTATTTAGCACAATTTCCTGTCAGCAGTTACATATGAATCTACTGAAACGTAGCCTCCTGCAAAAGGAGAATACTACAGCCAAAGCCTATTCAACAAACTGAACATAATCTGTTTTTTTAATGAAACAAAGTAAAAACAATCAATGAAAAGCCGAAATAGTCCCATAAATAGTTCAACAGTATTCATCATTTTTCTAGTTCCCTGCATATCGACCTTCACCCATTGGGGAAACAGATCACTATCTGTTGAATCAGTGGATAAGTGGCGGTGTCAGTGGAATGGTTTTCGTCTGGTGGTGGACATTCAGGGACATATGCAGTTTCAAACTCGTTGCAACGGAAGTTCTACTCCGTTAACTACGCACGGTTGTGAGTGCAGTTGAAACCAGTTTTTCGTTAACGAACCTTTGTAGGTACCGTTTGACTACTGAATGACCAAAAAGGCCTGCTTTTTCAAGGGAAACCTTTGGAGGAATAGAGGGATCGCAACCAAATTCGGGGAAACTATTTGGATCTATGGACTAGGTCTCCAACACTTAGACTCCCGTATTGTACTTAAGAAAGGCATCAACTGAAGCAACTTCAATCACGTACACCTAACACTCTACGCCAATTTCTACTCTGCTTTCTGAGCCAAAAGATGAGTAAAACCCCTGCAGGTACACCAGCAGAATAAGAATTGTGGGAAATTTTTTCGAGTGCAACTTGAGCACATTCCAAATAAATAAAGTAATTGCGCGACCTCGAAGGTCGAATGCACGTTGCAATTCGTAGTCTGAGGATTTACAAGCCCTAATTTTGTTCCAAATGCATGAGAAATTATTTGATAACTTACTACTAGCACACAAAAAACAATTTCACCTTTATGCAATCAATTCCAAGTGTCTCCATTGTTAGAAGTTACTCGGCTTGATTTCAGCCAATGCAGACGCTGGAACGTTTGCCTTTATGTCATTATCATGGAAAAACTCTTCATTAACTTTCCCTTTAGGTGATGGCAAATTTTATCAGAAGAATAGGCAAAAGTTCTTTGATCAGGTAAGCGTTCAAGAAGTTAATGGGAACCTATCTTATTGCCTTTGAATGAATTCATGTGTCGTTTCTAAGCAAAAGATTACTTGATCTTCAGCGTTTCCTTAGGATTGGAAAACGAAATGATTATGAAACAGCTATTATGACCTATTGTTACAAACTTTTTTGAGTTATCATAAGTTTTCAAAGCTTTCAAAGCTCTCAGCCTTTGAAATGAACCGTGGTAACGATTAATTAAGGGGGTTGTCACAATAAAAAGCAAACCGATGACTAAAAAAAACGGAGAAAAAGGGGGATTCGCCATTGTCACTTTGTGAGAACCTCTTCATCGCAAGGTGAAAAAAAAATTTTGTATGAATGCTGTTACATGGTCAGGAAATACCCTTGCGTACCACTATTCAATCGCTCGACATCTGCGAATCTCGTTAAGAATTAACTTTAACGGATTCTTCAAAGACAGATCGGGATTTGAAGAATGCTGCGAGGCTTTCTATAGCTTGAACCATATAAATACCACTTACAATGGGTAGATTATTCCGAAAACTCCTGGCAAACAAATTTGAATTCGTCATGCAATTTATTTTACACATTCCCACCGCTAATTTTTGAAGATGTAACTGGCGTTTTCTAAATGATCTCTTGCATTTAAGTTTCTTTTTAATCATAACCTTGTTTCATAAAAGTGTTTGTCGACAAAGCAAAACATCGTTTTAGGAAATGGTATTCATGAACTTAGTTGAATTTCGACCTCTAAAGGAAATGCTTTTAACGCCTTTTACATTAAGTAAATAGAGGTTGGAAAGTTAGAGAACAATAATAAGACTTTAAAACGATTTTGAATGACTTCGTCCTGATAGAATCAGAAGGGAATTTTCACAATGTCTACAATAGACCATTTCTTGCAATATAGGTTTTGAGACTGCCGCATCAGTGAAATCAGTTTACAATGGAAGTTGATAATAACATTTGAACTTGTATTGTCCCATTTCCTTAAAAGAGCAAGATTTTGCTGCAGCTTTGTTGGCTGAATGCATTGAAGAAGGAAGTCTACGTTCAGAGAACAATATTCGTAATCGATCAACAAAAACTCTCAATAAAGATGGCGCCAATCAGACGGGAAACATTGAATGATCATAAGCGGGTAGAATGAATGAATAGATCATCTGTAAAAGTAAATAAGAAACATTTCCGAAAAAAAAGAAGATAGAAATTGCTCCAATTTTTTTAAATTAGTAAAAGAACACCACCTTTATTTATCATTTTTGCACGTTTGTCCAAACGGCTTCTGTTAAGGGTGATGCGTTGCAATGTTAAGCAAAAACCAGAAAGAACTCTCTAAATTCCACGTATTGCAAATTGCACGTGTAAGACACCAGAATTTCGCAAGAGCCGAGCCTAGTAAATTAATGAAATCAGCCTTTTGAGTTACTCATAGAAGAACTTCCCGTTTAGCATATGAAAACTCAAATGTGTCCTAGGTATTTCCTAAAAGTTGCTGCCAATAATACGAGAAATATAAACCCAGGCGAAACTTTAGCTCGAAACTTTGAAAACATGGTTACCCTAAATAAAATGACTGCTTTGAGATTACAAGGTTGTAAATTCTTGGCCAAAATAATGGGATGAACGCAACACAGGCTGAAATGCAAAGTGGGGTACGGGTGTTTCCATTGTTAAAAAAAGACGGAGGCAAAGTGCATGGAAATGAAATACCCAGGAAAGTAGCTGAGCACTCCTGCACATGCAAAGGACACAACATCGAATACAAACGAGGTTCAGTTTAAATCAATAAAGGTACTGTAGATTACTGTTTATGTGCATGTGCAATTCTTGAGCATCTAAAAGACAAAATTTAATCACAAATATATGAGTTTAATAAACCAACGTAATAATAACCGGATATGCAAACGTCTTTCAAACAGGGTGAAAACCAATAACGTTGGTAGGAACACGTCAAGTCAAGTTAATATTTAAACTGATGGGAAATTATCAGCACACATTGACATAAATAATTTAGTACGTACAGTAGATGGAAATAAATGAAAATAACTTGCATTGCATCATCATTACCATTTGATGAGAGAGAAGATGAAAGAAATAAATAGAAATAAGGGAAAATTGAAAGTCACCTTCAAAGGGTATAGATTTTGTGACACCCGAATGGTTCACGAAGTAATTGAGTGGGTGAGGCAAATAAATAAAACAAGGAAAATGAGAAAATCAAGTGAGACGGAAGGAAGAATTGAGACAATACGCTTATCTTTGTGGAATCAGAAAACAAATTCAAAACATCAGTATTGTGCTACTCGCGTAGTAACATATACAGTAACAGGCAAAAACTTGTAAAGAGGATGATAAAAAGTTTTGGACTGTACGTGTTTAATTGAAGGCTGAAGGCAATAAGCTTGAATCTAAATTCTCGTTTAGCATAAACAGGTCTTCTTCGATGCTATGGAAGATGTCAAATCCAGGTTTTGAATAATTTGCAAAATATTGCCTGTAATTTTATGGAAAACAACTCGGTCACACACATAAAGTTTTATCCTCAGTGTCACTTTGTTAATCATGCTTTCTTAAATAGTACAAGAGGCAGGAAGTCCTCAGTCTAAGGCTTGTGGCCGAGCTGAAAATTGTTTGTCTTTGGAATTTCCTGTCTTCAGAATCTAAATCTGCTGACTAAAAAGAAACAAAGAGGAGCTGGCAATGTCGTGATAGCAAGTTTTAATCACCCATCCAAAAGAAAAACAAAGCAACGTACCGGTGAATAGCCTACTAAATATATCAACAAATGCTTCTCTAGCTGCCAGTTCTGTCCATCAAAAGAAGATACCAAATTAATGTCACTGGACATGCTAGCACGCGAGTGCGATGACTTTAAGTTCGAAGCTGGATCATGTTTTGAAATTGTTTGAAAAACTTAGCTATAGGACAGATAGCTCGTTCAATTGCAGCTGAATGCTTTTTTTGTGAATTTTTATTGATGCACCATTTGTACTTAAAGTAAAATGGAAGATCAATTCTAAAATAAGGTCCATCGATAGCTAGCAAACCCTAGATTTAAAAACATGCTCCATTTCTTACAATTTTTTTTAAATTTCACTTCCACTGTTTTCCTCGATGACATAGTAAGAGAGGGGAAGAAAAATCAATATGAAGGAAATGTTTTAATCTTAATTGTCAGAGACGTACGTGGCATTTTGATATCTCTCGACGCTTCCACATCAATAAAGATGGAGATAAATTGTGAACAGCTGGCTTACCCCTTTAAAGATAGCTAACTCTCTCGAGCTATGTTTAAACTCCGCGAAACTGGTGGTCGACTAAAAGACCCCAAACGTACAATTTTCACAACCTTAGGTACTTTCCTTGCAGAAACCTGTGTCTGATTAGCTTCAAGCATCGAGTCAGGCGAGAGAACCTGACAGGTGAACAATTGGTTAAATTTCCGATAGGTTAGAATTTCTGTTTAGTAATGATCTGGAGAAAATGTCAACGGAGCAAGGAAAGCGGTTGTAAAAGCGTCTCCCCCCAGTCACTTGATAATTGCAAAATTGCTTCGGCCCTTGGGATAAAATGAATTCTAACGGATGGCTTTTTTTAGTGGATCTGTTGCTGGTGTTCACAGTTGAGGTAAATGTCTCTTAATCTTTTCACCGCACGCTTAGCTTGACTTATCTCTGAGCTAACGCAAATGTTTCCTCTCTAGATTTCAAGCTCGCTTCAACAGAAAGAGGAGACAATATCTACAGGTAATCTTTTATTAGGTGTACCATACAACACCAAAATTATTTTTTTTCTTGATCTCATTGAACAACTTCCCTCCATCGTCAAGGTGTTTGTATAATCGCAAATTTAAAATTTAAAAAAAAATTGTGTATGAATGAATTATTTCTCCAAAATGAACTCATCAAATATGTATTGTGGTCTTCAGGAAAATATATACAAAACTACTTGCTGTCAATTTAATTTGGAAAATGATGGAGCTGAGTTCTTAGTTTAACTGAAATAAATCGAAATTCTTACCTACACGTTTTGACGGTAATTTCTGTTGCTTATGCTCGAAAACATATTCCCGCCGAAGCGACGCATAAACCAGCTGAAAATGATTGAATATTATTTTGATCAGAAAGTTCATATCATCTTCTTAAGTTTCCACCTTGACCGAAATGTTTTATTCTCTGCAAAACATATTTCGTGGGTAAGTGTTAAAGGATCTTAAAGAGATGCGGTTGAAACGTCGAATACCTATCAAACAAGTTGGCGAAGATTAAAATATCATGTTTGTTAACTCATTCTTTCTTCGCCGTCACATGTAGAATAATGAAAACTTATATTGCGGATGAACACCCATTCAAACACCGGCACAGCAATTAGCAATATTTCTCGTTCATCCATGAAATAGTCAGTAGTAAATAATTTGTCCCATTTCTTTAACTAATTAAGTCAAACCGACTTTCTCCTGACACCAAGTTCTACCAACAGAAAAAAATGGAGGGAAATAAAAATCTTAGTAATGACTTGTGAACATTTCGTGAGGCCAGTTAATGCAACAAGTAGTAACAATGTTGCCGTATCCCAAAGATGATTGTCCCTTCACAGAGACGAGCGTCACGCTCCCATGGCTACCTAGGATGGCACTCCCTTTCATTTGTAAAAGAAAATTTTTTCAGTGATGATCAAAAATAGTTGAAATGTCCGCCCTTTTAGCATCAATAATTAATCGAATACGGTAGTATTTTCTCTGATAAGCATGTCTGGGAAAAAATTTTCTTGAGTAACTTTTTCTGATTCAGTTCTTTTGAACTCAAAATATCAAGACAACAGCAATTGAGAACCAACGGTAAAACGAACCATGACATATGAGAGGTTGAAGAGTCACTTCAATCTTGAGTTAAATTTCGCACCTTTAATTTCTAAGAAAATTTTGAACAATTCGTACCATTGAAAAAAATTATCACCTCGTTTAGATACGAGTCATGTTTAAGTGACTTTTTGTTACAAAGCATCTCATCAAACTTACTTTGATCAACCCAAACTATACTGTCAAGAAAATATTGAATTCGAAAAAATCGATCAGTACCTGAGACGCACAGATGGTAACAGCCGTCATTAAAAACCTGAAATGATCACGAAACTTCAAGCTTATTTCTTTGAAACACCATTTACATGTATACAAATTACTTTAATGATCAAGTGCACCGGAGATGGTGAAGTCGCATTAGATCCCGTTAATGCATTATCTGTCACCTGACGCCGATGTTCTCTTTTAATGTTTGCTCTTCTGTAAGACTCAAAACTTCCTTTATAAATACTAATCCGAGAGTCTATGAGATCCTGAAACAAAGAAAGCTCTACTTAGTATTTGAATACTTAAGCGCTGCAGAAGCAGTCGATGAAAGCTGATCTCTCGTAAGCATACGTGGCTTGAATCCGAAATCAAGAACGTCTCTCGTGAAGCGCACGTGCATTTCAAGCAAGAGCTTCGAATAAATATGTTTTTGATCTTACGAGGATAAAGGATCGGTAACAGAACACTTCGAAAAATAGACGGGAAAAAAAAAACCAAAACAAAAACAAAAAAAAAAAAAAAAGTGACAGAAGAGAATTTGATCGTGTCAAGATTTAATAAATATTTTGAATCGATTATTGCAAGGAGACAACTGCATTTTATTTCATTACTTGACAGTAACGTACCTCGAACCCAAACAATAAATATCAAATCAACAACAAACATATGAAACATATGTGTGAACTGCGGTTATGAGACGTATATGAGAACGATCCTTCGCAGTAAAGCACTATTTGAGCAATAGTGAAAATCAGACCTGAAAAAAATTTCAGGCCTGTACGGGACGATCCTTCGCAGTAAAGCACTATTTGAGCAATAGTGAAAATCAGACCTGAAAAAAATTTCAGGCCCGTACAGGCCTGAAATTTTTTTCAGGTCTGATTTTCACTATTGCTCAAATAGTGCTTTACTGCGAAGGATCGTTCTCATATACGTCTCATAACCGCAGTTCACACATATGTTTCATATGTTTGTTGTTGTTTGATTTATCATCTACGGGTTTATATCGAATTAATTTGATGGCCTGCTCCCAGTTGGCTTGTTAGCTCAATTGGTAGAGCGCTGCACTAGTATCGCAGAGGTCAGTGGTTCGAATCCCGTACAGGCCTGAAATTTTTTTCAGGTCTGATTTTCACTATTGCTCAAATAGTGCTTTACTGCGAAGGATCGTTCTCATATACATAAATATCAAATCGATAACTAATTTAAAGTTCTGTGCTAATGATCATCAAAGTGTAATGGAGGCTTTACTTACTATGAAACCAAGCAAAACAAAACAAAAAGGCATAATCATTCTGTGGATGCAAATGCTGTAAACGTTACGAAGTATATTTAAGGTCGCCGTTGTCTTTCAAAATTGTAAACCTTTCATTGCTTCATGGTTCTTTAAAAAATTCATACTCACTCGGTTTATTTTTTAATTTTGAAGACAGGCAGCTACAAATTCATTTGAAACGATTAAACTTTAAAAAATTGGTTTGAATCATGAATTGAAGACTTTCCTGTTTAATAATTTAAAATTGTTATTCGCTGGTGATTTTATAAAGTTATTAAGCCGGCTTTGTCCTACAAAAGGTTTCGAATGTTTTCAAATACTCACAAACAAAATTTGTGAGTATTTCAATTCAACTTTATTGGCTCAAATTGGACAAGATATAGTTCAAGGTGTGGTGAGGATAAAAAAAATTGGACCTCGCCATCTCTTGCTCAATTGCCACAAAAATAAATGAATCTCTGTGCAAACTCTGAACGAAGCTGATATCGGGTTTTTTTGTTGTTTTCTTTCCAGTATTTTGTAGTCAATCAAGGAAATACTGGAGTAACAGCAGTTCTGAATTCTACAGCGAAATAAACTGGAATTGCACAGGTCGTTCTCAATACATATTCATTAGTTGCAAAGGATCTCAAGAAGGAAATTCAACATTACACCCAACCAGAATGTGCTGTCAGGTTTCTTTTAAAAAGGAAAATAGCAGTCTCACAGGTATTTAATCATTAAAAAGAGAAACCAACTATTTGATACCACACATTGTTAATGCCACTAAACAATTACTGCTTTTCTTATTATTTAGTTCAAGTTTTATACTTATCTGGGGCGTTTCGTTCATCTAAAACGACAATTTCGGCAATAAAAGCCACTATAAATTGAACTAGAAATAATCTTGAAGCTTTTCCGCTTAATTGTTCATAGGTGATAAAACTTCAAATTGTGTCACTGATCAAGAATAAGCTTCAGTCTATGAGCGACTTACTGCAATGAACAGAGGAGAACTTCAAAATGAAACTGGAAGCAAATCACTCAGAAATTGTTCTGTTCATCAACGAAAGAATTTAGGTTGAGGTTTCATGCACATGCCCAAAAAGTCAAACTTAACATGCAATTAAGATATCAATGAATTAAATATTCGTCATCAAAAATTTTAATCTAATAATGTATTGCTGTAGCATCGTGCCTTGGAATCTTTGGAGCGCGCAATGTCTCTTCTATGCAAACCAACAACATTAAAAAGTGGCATTGCGAGTGGGAATGGTACGCCTTAAACATCTCACAGCAAACTTTTGGTCCTGGAGATAAAAGGATGTTGGGGACATATTATCGTTACACAGGAAGGCGTAACAAAACTCACCTCCAAACCTGCCATAGTACCGGTAGGTAATAATGTATTTTCAATCAAAGCTAGTCCAGTCCAGCGGCTATCTCTTGGAAGCCTAGTTTGGATTCTTGAAGATACTTACTCAAGGGGGAAGCATGGAAAATTGTCAAAAATATTCCAAACTTGGTATATTGTATGTCATAGAAAGAGAATACATTGATCACTTTTCATTTTCTGGCTTTCTATGAGTTAGTAGAGTTAACCCTTAAGGAATGAGTGCCATAAAATGCTTTTGAAGCTAGTTCACGCGGGACATTTCATTATTAATTCCGTTACTCTGCTAATTCTTTGAAAACTGATCTTATATTCAGAGAAAATCACACAGACCACCACAACAACCTCCTTGCCTCCTGGTAAGAACATTTTCCATGCTTGCTAAGTGAACTTAATGACTCAGTTGCCATTAAGTGAGGTCAGACGAGCTACCCTTTATTTTTTCTCCACCCTCTCTAGTTTTAATCATGTGTGCTCATTTTTTAAAAAAAAAAGGAAAATCAACCTGTCTAGAGGGGGGAAACAACAATAAATACTAAGTATAGTTGTCTAAGACACCGTATTTTAAGATCTCTTAATGCCGGAGTACAACATTATATCAAAGACCAACCTGACAACTCATGTAAATAAACTTTCATTACGCTTCTCTAAGTCGGCGCTGCGAATCGTTTGTGAGCTGGAAAAATCGACCACTAATCATTTATCTCACAATATTTGTCTAACTTTCCAGTGACACAAAGTTCAACAGCAAGCACGTTTCCTTCAAGTAAGAGAGAGTTTGGTAATTGTGTTTAATCAGATAATTGACTTTAGTTAGGTGAGCCGGACGATCTTCTGAAAGAAATGTAAAGAAATGTATTTTCAATCAAAGCTAGTCCAGTCCAGCGGCTATCTCTTGGAAGCCTAGTTTGGATTCTTGAAGATACTTACTCAAGGGGGAAGCATGGAAAATTGTCAAAAATATTCCAAACTTGGTATATTGTATGTCATAGAAAGAGAATACATTGATCACTTTTCATTTTCTGGCTTTCTATGAGTTAGTAGAATTAACCCTTAAGGAATGAGTGCCATAAAATGCTTTTGAAGCTAGTTCACGCGGGACATTTCATTATTAATTCCGTTACTCTGCTAATTCTTTGAAAACTGATCTTATATTCAGAGAAAATCACACAGACCACCACAACAACCTCCTTGCCTCCTGGTAAGAACATTTTCCATGCTTGCTAAGTGAACTTAATGACTCAGTTGCCATTAAGTGAGGTCAGACGAGCTACCCTTCATTTTTTCTCCACCCTCTCTAGTTTCAATCATGTGTGCTCATTTTTTTAAAAAAAAAGGAAAATCAACCTGTCTAGAGGGGGGAAACAACAATAAATACTAAGTATAGTTGTCTAAGACACCGTATTTTAAGATCTCTTAATGCCGGAGTACAACATTATATCAAAGACCAACCTGACAACTCATGTAAATAAACTTTCATTACGCTTCTCTAAGTCGACGCTGCGAATCGTTTGTGGGCTGGAAAAATCGAGCACTAATCATTTATCTCACAATATTTGTCTAACTTTCCAGTGACACAAAGTTCAACAGCAAGCACGTTTCCTTCAAGTAAGAGAGAGTTTGGGAATTGTGTTTAATCAGATAATTGACTTAACATTCCAATCGTGACATTTTAAACTCGAGTTTAAAACTTATCCGCTGCCTCAGTTATTTTATATGTGATTGATAAAGGCAAGAGAGCTTTGATTTCTATATGATACAGATTATGTGTACTTTCAAAAACAGATGTTTAAGTGTATTTTTAACAAGCCTGCGACAAACAAAAAAACCCGAGTCACCGATAGGGATAAAATCCCTTACCTTTCAACACCTGTCGGGTTGTTCACTACTAAACATCTTGGAACTTGCGTTTAGCCAGTCTAAGTTCAATTGCGGTTTACTTTGTTTGTTTGCTTGTGTAAAGGAAGGAATGTCAAAATGAATGTTCTTGTGGTAAAAGCAAGTGGAAAGCTCTTTCTATCAAAACTATAGAGACATCTTTCGGATTCACAATTAACTTTCGTGAAGACATCGTTATCATGGCTCTCTTTTGACCCTACAGGTAACAGAAGAAATGCCTCGTCCACCATTATCGGCAAAGTGACGACTCTTGTAAGTTTGCCTTATTCTATCTCCATCCGCAACTTTCACTTTCACGTGAAGTTGTTTACCTCACTATTACTCACGTGGCAAACTCTGGAATTCTCAAAATTTGTACATGTATGAGGACTGTGAACAAAAAAAAACTGAAAATAGCATCACGTCTCTGAGACCGTTTTACAGAGTATTTGAGGGTTTTTAAACCTATAAAGAGAATGCGCAAGAAGGTTTGAAAATTTGTTTTCGGAGTATCACTATCTATTATTGCTTGAGGTTAACGTAAATATATTACTCACTTCTGCAACAAGCCCGACAGACTAAAGTCAAAGCAGAGAGCAAGAACACCGCTGAACAATTATGAACTTAATGAGACGAGATGTGGCACGCGTGGCCTAAGTGGATTGAACGTACATGCTTTTCTTGTGACAGTCATTTCTATTTTTCACCAGGGTAAAAACCTTACTGAATTCGTTCATTATGAAAGCTGGAATTGTTCAGCTGAGATGGTAAGTGTTACACGGACCCGAGCCATTAATGCCATGAATTCGCCAACATGTGGCAGAGTATATTCCTTAATTTTTCGTCACACCTTGTACGTCTCTGAAATATCAACAGCGCCGAAATAATAAGTAATAATTTTTCCAAATAAAATTATTGACATACCAATGCAAAATCTTGAAAAGTTAGTCATAATTTAAGTAAATTCAGGAATAAAATTATACCATGCATTGAATCAGCTATAACCCAAACAATGTACGGAAATAAATATATCTTATTACACATTTTGTTGTGTAGTATCGCTGAGTATTTTTACGAGTTGTGCCGTATTTTGACGAGCCCGTGGGGCGATTCAAATACAAATAACAAGTAAAAATACTAAGAAAAACAACACATCAAAACGTCTAATAAGTTATTTATTATCTAACACGCCAAATTGTTATTTCAGTGCGGGCGAATTTCGCGGATATTTAATTACGGGGAGTGCGTGACAGAAGTATGCGAAGCGGAACGGAATTGGCGCGTTGTCATGTTGCTGTTTCTATTTTCTTCAATAAATGATGAAATTTCATTGTCATCTAAGTCCTGTCCTTCGTTCGATTTCTCTAATAAACTTGTATCAGTATTCGTCAGCCATTCCGACTATTCGTCGTCAGAAAAATAATTTAAATTGTCCACCATTTTTTTTTTTGGAACTTCAATCCATTTTGTCGCTTGCGCGATACGAGAAAACCTGTCCAACCGGTTCTCTGGAGTACAAATACCGCGTGATATTTGAACTCGTCTTGGGCGTTATTTGTACTTTACGGAGTGCAGTTGGATAATAAGGACTTTTATCTCACAGCACAATAAGTTGGAAAACAACCTGAATGTTGTGGCTCAATACTACCGTCAAAATCTAAACAAAAATCGATACACCAGCATGCTATTCAATAAGTTCACTCCTTTTGGATCCTTAAAAAACTGATTCTTAAAGCAATTTTCCCTCCTCCGGAGACAATGCCGTTAAGCCGAAAATTGGTTATCTTTTTTAAACTTATATTTCAAATAAATATGAATATTCTTATTTTCCGCCATGAGTAAGACATTTTTCCTTTTCACAATTGCAAGATTGCAGAATTACTTCCGAAAATAGAGGACAGAGTCCATTCCTTCCTTAGGGAGATTCTTGACTCTCAGGCTGTGGAGCTACCTTCATTTTTTAGCCGGATAATAGGTACAAGTCAATTTAATCTTACGTCTTTACGGGAAAGCTTTTCCACTCCTCAGGGGAGGTGGAACGCTTGCTTCTCTAATCTTCTCGAATTAACATTGGCCAATTCAGTGACTTTAGTTAGGTGAGCCGGACGATCTTCTGAAAGATCCAAGGTAACTAACTCTGGTGGAGGCGAATTCCAATTCAGTGAAATAGGACCACACTCAAAACAATCAGAACTCTTGGAGGGAAACGATTCAATTAAGAAAAAATAGCTTAGACATTTCCAGCCATCAAGACGTAATTTTTCTCTTGCTCAACAGAACTTCACGGCGTTATTGCCACAAGTGTCAATAAAACATTAAAAGTTCCTAGCACCGCTGGAGCAGGCCAGTCACATGGTCTGTTAGTTTTACCGCCAGGATCAATTGATATCAAAAATGGTAAGTTCGATAAATATAAGGATAATAATTAGGAATAAATTTAAACACAGAATGGCTTCTAACGTTGTTGCCATCCTGGGAAAAAAGCTGCCAACAACGGAACATTGGGATCTTGAGTAACGTAATATTAAATGACCATATTTAGGAACTGTTATCTTGAAAAAGTATCTTCTTCAAAACAAGTTTACGCCGTTTTTGATGGGAATAGTACCGAAAAAAATAGTTTTAGTCATGGATAAGAAGTCATCCAAACAATCGTAAACAGTTCATATGAGATACTCTTAATTACCTCTTTGCTAGGGAATATTTGTTGAACTCGCTTACCAGAAAAAAAAAATTTACATGGTTTACCTAGGAGTTTGGGTTACGCTCAAATCGGAAAAAATGGCTCGTAAATTAACTAATGTGCCTTTTTTTTGTCTATTTGAAAGAACGACTGGCCATAATAACAGTTGTACTCAAGTTTGCTTCACTGTGCAATGATAAAGAAGGTTTGGCATTGGGCTCATTGCCCGAAAAGAGGCAAGTTGTTCGCAGACAGTCTGCACGATTAATAATAAATAATTCCCCAACTTTGAAGTAGCCCGAATTCTTGGTCTGCTTTAACTGCACCTTACCAACAATAGATTCGTCATCCGTCTGACATAAGTGCGTAGAAAAACAGTTAAACACAAAAAGGGAAGGAATGGATTTTTGTTCCATAATACTTCATGAATCGTGTTAAACCGCGCAGCAGAAAGATATTTGAACTATTGACAAATAACTAATTTGCAGAGGAACAAGCGGTCTAATACTTTTACTTATCAAAATTCTCTTTTCACAGATCCTCTGTCTTGAAATCTCCGATAGTTTCTGTGTTGGGAATGACCAATAAAAGTAACGTACATACTCTTCAAAAAAACGCCACCTTACGCTTTAGGATCAAGGTAAAAGACTCAATGTTTTCCGCTTTTATGAGTACTCATCGATTAAAAGGTGCTAAAATGAGTTAAAAATTATAACACCTTGTACCAGTTTGTCTTACCACTGATCTAGTTTCTTGACAGCCATTGAAGCCAATTTCTCTGAGCTTTTCCATAGTGCTCCCTAACGATGATTCCTATACTCTACCTGAAGGGATCATTTTAGTAATATAATTTCGCTGTTGTTACTCTCAGAGGGATAATCAATCATCTGTTGGGTGCCGGTTTCTACGCAACAGTTCCGGGTAAGTATCTTTGCATTATTTTAATAATCAAAATTAAAATTTCAAATTAAAATTTCCTGGGCGGCTTCGATGTCCACACGACATGGGTAGAATGTTGAGAACATTCTAATAAAAACCTTGAGCGCACCAAAATATTATCGATTCTCAGAAGTTAATCAGATCCATTTTTTCACCTCTGCTGTGAACTACTTTGTAGATAACGTATGGTTACTTATTCCAACAATCGTGTAGCTCAAAATAATAGTACCATAATTACATGTTACTGAAAGGTGAGACTACATGTATTACTTAGGTAACTTTCCAGATGATCTCCTGATCTTATTCGAGACAGATCATGCTTCTGTATCCGTAAAACGTAGTGAAACAATATTATTTTCCATTAATAGCTCCAAACCTTTCTGGTCGGACAAGGGAATGACTTTCAAGGATAATTATGAAAAGAACTTCACTTCGTGTTTGACAAATCACCTCACTAGTTTTGCTGTTCTTATCAATTACAACGACGATCAGTCACAGTCGAAGGTATGAAACACATCTGTGATAAAATCAGCGATGGAAAATTTCACTAATGAACGAGAGGGTTCAATTTTCCTGCCTACCTGCTGACAATGATTATGAATGACGTCAAAGTGTGGGAAGAAGCAACGAGGGGCTCGCGAGCTGCAAGAAAAGAATGGCCAACAATGACGTCATCTGTGCCACTGGCTTCTAATAGATTATATTAAAGAACACAACAAAATATATGCAGTGTAGAATATATTACACTTTATTACTACAGACGTTCTGTGATTGTCATGGGAATTCCTAGCACTCCGGCCTTGGAGTTCCTTCACCTGAAAAATAATAATAATAATTGCAGAAAATTCAAGTATTTAAAATTATAATTCTTAGACATAAAACATGGTCTTTCCGCTTTTAAATCTGTATCCCTCTATTATCAAATATTTACTTCCTCTAGTACACCATCTTCCTCAAAGGATCTACAATTATGAGTTCAAGTTCTGATTTTTTTGCGTGATCCTGTGGTTGCTTAAGTTGTGATTCTTTTTACCTGAGCTTTTAAGTCTCAGGCGAAGTTTTCCGAATGGAAAAAACCTGAAAATGACATCCTTAATTCTATATAAAAATATATTTTTTAGCTTACAGAAGAAGAATTCAAGGCACTGGACCTAATCACGAAAATTGGTTGTGGTTTTGCTATTTCATGTCTTCTTGGAGTCATTGTTACTTTTTCCTGTGTCAGGTTTGTGTTCGTTTTATATCTTGTACAATCTCTGTTAATTTTCTACAGTTCACATCATCTAAGTTGTGATCACCTGTAAGAAGTTGTCACTTCATCTCATAGAGACTTTAGAGCTGTATGAGGTAGAGACAGATTTTACATGATTGCCATGCACATGAAAGTCTTTCATCAATCGCTGTATATCTTGGTGTAACGTGCCATTGATGAAAAACTCTCGTGGGCCTGTAAAATCTGTCTCTACCTCATATAGCTCTAAAGTTAAAATGTTAAGACGCATAACCTTCTTACTAAAAGCCACACTAGAAACAATTTATTCTAAAACAGTAATCCCAAGTGTATTACATGATTTGGTTGTGTGGGGCTCCTGCCGGCTCATATTATTTGATGAAAGATCTAGAGCTGATCCACCTCAGAGTTGCAAGACCTATTCACAAACTACCAAGAGACATGGAAGACGAAAAAGTACTCAAAAAATGCAAATTGGATTCCATTAAAATATTTCTTTCTTGCTCGTATTTTAAACATAACGCATAGAGCCTTTTATAATATAGATTTAGATGATATGAGTAGTCTAGTTGTGAAGAAGGCTTCTTCTGATAGCCTTAGGAAATCGTTGAATGTCGTTGTATCTAGACCAAGAACCGAACAGGGTCGTCGTTCATTTAAACACAGAGCCGTAATCGCCTGGAACTCTTTACCTGACACTATCAAACAGCTTGAAAACCCTGTCTCTTTTAAAAGAAAGATAAAATGATCAATCAAGACCTATGTCAGGGACACGAGCTTCTAAAAGGAATGCTCCGTAAATTATAATAAGAGCCCTAAATTTGGATATTTTTTAATTATTTGATCTCTCTTTTAAGTATTATTGTATGCTATTTTTTGCGTCGCGACAATTGTATTGTAAATTACTGTTTTTCCTTACTTAGACTTAGTAGTAGTAGGTCCACATCAGTTGTACAATTGCGTACTTTAAAACCTACTTATCAAATAAATGTATGTATGTATGTATGTATGTAGACTTAAATTTACTATTTCGCCTTCAGGACCTTATCAGCAATGCGATACCGTATTCATATCCATCTCTGTGTCGCCCTTCTCGCTGCTCAGCTAATATTTGTCACTGGCATTGACGCCACAGGAATCAAGGTGAGTCAGCGTTATATTTTTACAAATAAGCGTTGTCGCCATAAGAAGTTACACCGAACGCTGTACTCTCTTTCCTCTTTTTTACTATCAGTAGCAAGCAGGATCTTCCACAATTTCAGAGAGAATTGCACTTATTTTTTGAGTCTCGCTTTTGAGATGATTGGGACCGTTAGCATTTTGCTTCATGGTAATCACCATCATTAAACATTAGGCTTACAATGAAAAATCTGATTGGTCGAGAGCATTCAATCAATATTGAATAGTGTGAGAAGTTGACAAGATGAACGCGAATTATGCAGCAGATTTTTCGTTTATCATGTCGATTTAACAATCTACCCAGTTTCCAATCCCCTCGTTCTTGTAGTGTTCTCGAACTTTTGCTTACTCAGATAGAAACTAAAAATGGCTGAAAGCTTTGCTTTTGTTTCTGTTGATGAAATAAAGCCTGTGACTGAAGACAATGATACAAAATACACCAAGGAAATGACACATTTTGGTTAAACTTATCAGTATAACAGTATAACTTAAATAGACCGGAGCTAGTGAGATATTCTAGCGTTATTTTTCTCTCGTAGGAGGTCTGCATTGCTGTAGCTGTTATGCTTCATTACTTTTTTACCGCATCATTTGTCTGGATGTGTATAGAGGCCGTCCACATGTTCTTCAAAATTGTCTCTGTGTTCAACATTCAAAGAATTCGTATGAGACATTATGTGGCATTAGGATGGGGTAGGCTTTGACGTTTGACTTTATCGTTTGCAAATTGTTTCAGCTAAAGATAAGGAGCTGATAAATCCTTAACAGTGTCAACGTGTTTCTATCACTACTTATGACTTGAGTCACACATCACTTTACAGTTCAAAGCTGTAAGAAAGCTCTTTCCTCTTGACTAAACTTTCTATGTTGCCCTGTAACTAAATTAGTGACAATAACCTGGTCTAGTCAGTAGAATACCAGTAAGTATAACATGGGAAAATACATATCGGTAGATGATGAGGAGATGACCAAGCCATTAACACAGGATAAAACAATCCAATCTCCTTTTCCTCACCTCCTCCAGGAGTACCAGCTGTGATAGTTGCAGTATCAGCGACCGTATATAATGAAGGATACGGCACATCAAAATTGTAAGTGAAGTTGTCGATGCGCAAATTCAGACACCAAACAAACACGTCTCCATTTATCTTATATTTCTGACGCACTTTTTTTTTTTTCTGTTAACTTTCTAAACTGTATGTTATTATTTTGATATACCTTTTACGTTGGGAAGTGACAGTGTGATCAATAACTCATTGATTTGAACAAAGGTTAGGATAAGTAGCATTTGTTATAATGTCAATGTCGGTTGTACACAAATTTTCCCGACGTATTGCATCATAATTAATGAGCTTTCGAATTCTCCAATTTCAGTTGTTGGTTAAGCCTTGAAGGAGACTTCATTTGGGCATTTCTCACTCCTGTTGTGGTGATAGTATTGGTAAGCTGCATCCGACTCAATTCACCCGAGTGTCGTGGAGAGTAAGATTTACCAACAATGTTCTTCTAAGGAGCCTTTTACTGGGATTGTCCATCTTCTATAGCACTTTAATTCAAACGACGTTTTGCACCAAGAGAGTTATCTGTGGACAAAACTTCACTAATACTGAATTCTGTTCAGCACGTACATGCAATTAACAGATATTGCTGTTAATAAGTGCCTCTACCTTTTTTTTCTTCTAATGATTCCACAACAGGAAATGATGACAGGTTACAATCAATATATTGTTTAGCCCATGCTGACGACTTCAACAATAGTTCTCTTTGATGAAAGTTGGTTCATTAATCAATTTATTCAAATTTCCTTCTTCTAGATAAATGCTTTCGTTTTGGTTGCTATAACGGCTGTTCGTATCTCCCTCAAAGATAATCCATTGACACCTCATGAAAATAGAAAGTTCAAGTAAGTAAACCGAACAGATATATGTTTACGCCTATAACGATTAGAAGTAGCCATGAATCCATTTACAAAAAACATTTGAAAGTAGCTAAAACCAAGTTAACCGCATTTCATCTACAGTTAATCATTAACTGTAAACACGTACTATAAAAATTATAATCAACGTAAATAAAAGGTTCTCATTTTATTTGAGCCACTGAGTCGAGTTTTAACCTATTTTTCGCTAAATAATTTTTTTCTGCCTTTTACCTTAGTGCCGCTCTTAAAACCGTCGTAGTGTTGTTTCCTCTGCTTGGTTTGAGCTGGTTCTTTGGTTTCATGTGGGTTTTGACAAGTAGCCGGCCGTTTCTGTACGCTTTTGTAATACTCTCTTCTCTTCAGGTCGGTGGTTTATTTTGTATTCATCTCCTATTTGAACACACCAGACCTTTCTTTTTCATTCTTTTTACTGATACCAACTGTAAGGTGCAAGATGCTAACATTGCTTATAATGATATCAATAGTTGAGAATGTACATTTTGTAAAAAAAAAAAAACCAACAATCGTGGGATAGTTAAAAAGGAAACGTTTATACCAAAGAATCATGGAAATTTGCTTCAAACAGGGTATGGGTATAACAGGAATACCCAACTTGAGCAATAACGTAGGTTTCAGATGTTTTTAATTTGTTACTCAGTTAACCACGTTAATTCGTGGTAAAGACAGAAACCTGATTTTGATTTTTTTTTCTTGAAATTACGTTCTTTTTGTAATAAAAATAGGGCGTCTTCATTTTGTTATTTCACTGCATCGGAAACAGGGAGGTAAGGATATATTTTTTTTAGAAAAAAGGTTAATTCAAAGTTAAATATTACGACTGATGAGGATATCAATCACTGTGTTGTTCCACCAAACCCATCGACAACCATTAAGACACGTATCATAGGCGTGGTGTATCACTTGACTTATTAAATACATGACTTATCAGATGCGTGTTCAGGGGGGTGATCAGGGTGCTGATGGCTCCCTCTCAGCCAAAGAAAACTCGTCATTTCTGATATGTCTGAGAAAGCAATTCGATACGTTTAAAAATGCCAGTAAGACAGTAATGTTAAACTCCTCTGACCGAAAAATCCTCCCAGGGTTTACTTTTAAAAACTTTTGTATGAATGATGGGGTAAGTAAACTCTTCGTTTTTGAGTTGAAAATTATATAGAGGGCAGGTAGGATTTGTACTATTTTTCTTTTTTTAAATGTCTTCAAGAGCTCACCAGGTTTTCAGTTCTCTTGTTCAAATATTGTTCACCATGAAAGAGATTACGAAGCTATCGTTTACCAATTCTAGGTGCGCAGTTCGATAAAACAAATCAAAGACCGTCATTCGTTGGAGTCAAGTATTCGACATGAACAAGTAAGTAATTTTTGGAGGTTAATTTTTTCACCCAGTTTCGAGAAGGTTACAGTAATACAAATTCTAGACCTTTTCTAATAGCAATTTCATCGTTATATCACCTTTAGAAATTCAGGGAAGGGCAGAGAAACGACAAAAGCTCAAATGGAGCCAATTACGCAGAGAGCAGAGTACTGTTAACAAAAGTCTCGGGACTAAAGAAAAGCAAAGAACAAGTTGAAAAGGCAACAGATGTATGAGAAAACAGCCAAGGGAAACTTTTAAACCTAAATTCATGTACAAAAACTCCGGGAACTGCCAAAGTCAGAATGAAGTGAATCGCCGGGGGTACCTCGGTAACAGCCACTAACCAGCCAGGAAGCAGTGACAAAACTTGCAATCTTGAGGAAGGACTTAATAAAGTCAAGGTGATCAAACGATTCCGATATTTATGGGGCCATTCCTCATCTAGCTGTGGTCCTCTACTGTACGCTTCATTTATTAGGCCTTAACCTGTGTAAATTTTTGCTACCTTTTAACATTCAGCAGAACGCCATCCGGCGCTACATAGCTGGTCATATCTTCATAAGAGTTTTGATTGCAGATGGATTTCCCGTTAAAACAGTTGCACCTAAACGAAGAAAATTAGACAACTTAAATGGCCCAGTTAAACTCTGCGAAGGGCATTAGAATCTCTTGATTAGTTTAAATGAATATAACTTGTTACCTCACCTTACGAAACTGAAAATCGATTGAAGAGAGCAGCCCTGTTGAAATTAAATAAGAGATTGCCTTGCTTTCATTTCCACTGGTTTGTTAAAGAACCTCCACGCATTACTGTTTTGATGACCTTGAACTTCCTTTTGTTTTAATTGAAGATAACGCCATAGGAGTTTACTTAGGGCCAGAATTGGAATCTAGTCCACTGGCGTATGTCCTTATTTACACCCGTCTTAACGATGATGCTCGAGAAACTAAACTGGGTTAATTAAGAGTCACTACTGAGGTATCAGAATTTTAACTATATGACTGAGATGTGGCAATGATACGATACCTTTTAGTATTTTTTGTTAGCGATTCTTGCTACAGTAGTAGCTCATGTTGTTACACAGGGTCCTGTATATTTGTCAAATATGTCACTGAGTCATGGTGCTTCCATTCTTTGGCTCGATAGTTCGTTTTAAGGTTGGGAATGTTCAAATGTTTGGGGGACCAAACATGCTATGTTTGCACCCAATCAAATTTACATTTCTCTTCTTATTTCGAACGATTCACCTTACCTTTTATTATCAAAATGGTTTAAGAGCCGGGGTAACGGTTCTGTTTGAAACTGAAAAAGCTTGCTTGTGATTGCCAAATCACTTATTGGCATCAGAGCTTGGTATTGCTGAGAAACTCTGCTGCACATTACCCTTTTGGTAAAATCAATATGTTCCCGCTTCAGAAGCAAAAGTTTAAGGTAAATTTTCCAGTGTAAACGTAATGCAAAAAAATAAACAAAACTTAACAAACTTTGCAAAATGTCCGCCTTTATTGCGTCTACGAAGGAATGGTTAAACGCCGAAGTATTTACATTTACTACAGAAAAGGAAGATGCGGGCCTTAGCTAAATAACTGCAAATAAAAGGTGACATGTTTCAAAAAAAATTAACAATGCACCTACCTGATTTCAAGAAGACAAATATGTGTTGGTTAGCTGAAACGTACAGTACTTTAAACTTATCATAAGTCGCTCTTAACGCCTAGTAAATTCAATGCAAACATGCTTAATTTTCCAGTGATGTTTCTGATGGCTCACACAACAGTCTTCCATGAATTGGCAGTTCTATTTTTCTTACGATTTTTATAAGAGAAAAG
This sequence comes from Stylophora pistillata, assembly GCF_964205215.1. Classification (NCBI taxonomy): domain Eukaryota; kingdom Metazoa; phylum Cnidaria; class Anthozoa; order Scleractinia; family Pocilloporidae; genus Stylophora; species Stylophora pistillata. Next base: position 24,626,649 of record NC_142521.1, on the reverse strand, counting down.
AATTTAAATAATTTTTGGTGTGAACCAAGGGACGTTACCTGCTGTTTGTAACGGGTTAATAATTGCGAGATACTGAATGCGGCTAGAAAAAACATGATATTACAGAATATTGCAGAGTTTGCCCTGCGATATTTGTACGACAATTTTCTCTATCTGCCCCGTTGTTATCAGTCAACTCTAATAACAATGTGCGTGTAATTTTTACTTTTATTTCCGCTCTGAAAGACACGACCACGACAGAAAGTAGGAAGTTATATATTAGTTCCTTCTTGTCGCGCGACCTTGAGCTGTTTTACTTGTTTCTGTGGAAGATTTGGGCATTTTCGGATAAAATTAGTTGATATTCACAAAAGTATTCCTCGTCATTCCACAAGGTAAAAGAAGACCAGTCCAATATTGGCAGCTATTGTCTCCTGTAACAAACATTTCAAAACAAAGAATAGAGGAAAATTTAATCTTAAAATCTGACCTATCAAACTTTTTCTTCCTACACTTGTAACCCAACAAAAGAGAACTACAAATAGCTATCAACGAAAGGTAAATTCATAGAAAACATTTGACAAAAATTACAAATAGTATAGTTATATTTGACAGGACTAGCAACATGACGATCGCATGCCATTATCTAGGCACAACGCTCTCAGTTGTAACCTGATTAGTGTTTCGAGTGAGTCATTTTCTAAGAAGATTCCCTATGAAGTTCTTTTTGTTAGTATTCCTTCAGAATCACAAAAATCGCAAAGTTGATAGACCGATCCCACTGCTGTAGGTGGTGAAACCACCCACTTCAGTGCAGCAGCTGGCATGACTTGGCAAATTGAACATTTTAACCAAAGAAACGACAACAAGTGACAGCGTAATTGCTTTACCTTAAACAATGAGTAGTTAACATCCCGCTCTTGAGATATAATTGATACCACCTCGCAAGTAAACCACACATAGCAAACTTCTGTCAGCCTTTAGGAAATTTGAATCGACGGTATGGCTCCATTCGGCGCTTCTGCCTTCCTCTTCGTCCTTGTGGAGGTGAGGAGAACAAAATTTTATTTTCCACATGTGATCATACGTTTATTTTAATTTGATTTCAAAGTTCGTGCCACATCTCTAATTTTGCATTAGATCTGACCGTTTCCAATGGCTTTCTCTGGTTTTCAGACGATTTTGTTTTGGCGTGTGACAAATGCCTGCCCTGTTCCCAATGGTAAGGTTCCAAATTAAAATACAGATATCGTTTCTGATACAATTCATTACATCAGTGCCTTTTCTTCTTTGCAAAGGAAAATATTGTAATGTATTCACTGACAAATAAAACATCCTAAACCAACACACAATTGACAAATTTTGGAATATTTTTTGATAGGAGCTCTTTGCCACACCGTTTTCATTAGTTCTACACATCTCATCACAACGTTAGCGAGCTCATCTAAGATCTATTTTTTTAAATAAAATGTCTGTGGCTACCTGGAGATCATATCAGTTCAATACTTGTCACTTAAAGCTTGGGAAACTGGAAACGCCTGCGGAAATCACCCCAAGGTCTCTATGTCTTTGATTATCGTAAAACATCTGCGTTGATTCAAAGCTACTTCATTTTAAAATCAATAAAATGAACTCTTTAATTGTTACCTGAGTTTATTCCAGTTTTAATTAAAACGACTCGTGTGTCTTTTTTGTTTCTGGGGCTATGTGCTAATGTCTTTTAGCTTATTTTCTGATAATTTTGTGACGGAAGCAATAAATACATCTAGGTGCAAACTATCCATCGAACTCCAAAGGAAAGTTCATTTGCTTTTGTTTGCTTTAACTTTCATTACTTGTTTGATAAACTGCGCAACAGTTTCGCAGTATCTATTGTTGGAAAAAAAAACACTATTTAAATTATCTTGTAAATTTTTCCCTCAGCACATCCCTTTGAATAGGAGCCCCGCCATCGAATGAACATCAAAAAATTTCTTTCATATCGCACTAAAAAATTTACCAACTTCTTAATTCATTAACACCAATTTCTTTCGCGACCGCTTCGAAAACGTACAGATATTTCTATAAAATTTCTTTCATATCGGACTAAAAAATTTACCAACTTCTTAATTCATTAACATCAATTTCTTTCGCGATCGCTTCGAAAACGTACAGATGAAGGAAAAATAGCGGTTCTGCAGAACAGAAACATTGTGGATCATATTAACCTTGGGCCGACCGTTTGGAGAGAGTGATGTCTTGAAAATGGAGCTACCAATATAATGGATAATGCTGCTCCGGTTTCAATTAACAGTTCGTTCAAAGAATTGCCAAATAAGAAAATTACGCTCGCTCGCTCGCTCGCAGCGTTCTTTTAAGCTTAATTTAGAAACTCTCTGCGGTGGCCAGCTATGATTTAGAAAATTAAATCATCTTGTAATACCCCCCTCACCCCCCCCCCCCCCCCCCCCATAGCACAACCACAGTTTCTATTGAAACTAATTACACCCTTCATTGTTTTCTACAGGTGAGTTAACCTACAACTCAGTGTTGGAGTGTTTGTCAATCGATACAGGAAACGAAACAAGAACGCCGTCCATCACAGTGACCTCATGCCAGGATGGCAGCCGTTTATTCACACACCTTGGCTGCTCATCAAATCATTATTTTCCTTTTAATGGTTCACTATGGAATTATCAAGTTGCTCGCTTCAAATTCGACGGCAACATAGTCATAACAAATCTTGTTCACTTAAGAGGGACGAACGCCCTATCGTTGACCGGAGATAATATAACTATAGATTTGAACGGTGTTTTGAAAGTTGATGTAAATGCTGTGCCTTCGTCACATAAAGAAACAAGATTAGTTGGAGGTTTTGTCACTGCAATTGGTGCAAATGGTTAGTGTAGAAAAGTACATTTGTCTTTTAGAGAAAGAAAACTAGGAAAGCCTGATATACTTCATCACAACTTTCTTCTCCTCCTTTGCGCTGATCATGTTTCTATGTCGCATTTTTCTCTTCTTCTTTGATGAAAGCTACGACAATCTCAGCCTTTTAAGACTCTATTGTAAATTATGCTTTTTTTAACCCAAGAATGCTGAATAGCTTTAAAGTCGTTACCAAACTAAGCTAAAAGATTTACAAGTTTATCTCCGTTTACGTTTGTTATTACCTTTATATCTGTTAATCTACTGTTTAAGTCTAAGGAGTAATATTCAAATTGTATTATTCGATATGAAAAAAATGTTATGTAACAAAATAATGTATTAAGTTTATGTTCCATGCATGCACATTTGATTTTCTCTTTACGCCTATATGAAAAAGCTGTTTTAACTTGGTACAAAAAAAACTAATAAAGAACCTTTTACGATCGATATTCCGATAGTGAGGCAAAAGAGTTTTATCTTAGACCTGTTTCAGCACGTTTCCAAAGGCCATGGAATTATATTCTGTGGGTTTTTCTGTACAAGCTAAAATGGATTTATATATTTCTATTACTTTGTGCCGATTTGGTTGAACACTTGTCTCTTACCTCGTCCTGCAGGTAATCCTTACGGAGGACCGGGACGGGGATTGTATTACAATAAAGAAGCAGGAGGGGCTGGTCATGGTGGTTACGGGAAAGGAGAGAGAAAGTATTCGTACAGCAAGCCATACGGTCTCAAAGATACCGACCACTATTTGGGAGGAAGCACAGGTATAGTGAATACTTGCGTTAAAGCCTCGGCGTAATAATATAGCTCAGGCATCTGATGATCTTCCCGTCTAAGATTAAGGTATATCATGATCACCTAAAATTCGTAGATCTATAAAAAGTGATCGGCCGACAGGATATTAACAGATTACTATACTATAAAACCAATTGGAGCCCGGCGAAAAAATCATCAAAATTAAGTAACAGAGAACAGAAAACATCTTTTTTATCCTTTTAAAAAAAAAAGATAGCTTTAGACTTTTTGGCTAAGAAATCCGAAGAGGGCTAAAATTCGCGCATGTTAAGAATCAAGTATTCCCTTACCGTATAATGACGGTTGTCATCAAACAGAATAGGTAGCAAACTTTTATCGTTATGAAATTAAATTCATCTTAGAAAAAGAGTACTTATGGAAATTGGTTTTTAAAGTGAGGCTTTCCAGGCGCAAAGCGTGAATAGTGATGAATAGTTTTTGGTTGTATTTGAGCATGAAGGGATAATGAGCGATGAGAATGGATGATACTGCGATCGTAAATAGTTTTAGCCAGAAGCCTTTTCCAGCTCTCAGAGAGCCCTCAGCTAAGGCCTTGCTGCTGCATGTGGCTACACTATATTTGTAGAGCACAGCGCCTGGAACGAAAAATTTTGTGGGACAGGGGGCAGTTTAGCAGGAATATGAAGAAACGGATCTCATTCCTCCAAGTAAAACCCACGACGAAGTCATTGGTTATATGATGGAGGGATTAGCCTTCGATCGCGTGGCTGCTTTACTGAATTAGTACTCTCGACGGACAACTCTTCACTGAACATGGGGGATGGTTTCCGCCAAGATTGTCGAAATGTTAGTAACTGGCACTGACAACAGTCCTTCTCAAGACTACACTCACCGCACAATCAAACTACCTGTTCATAAGCTACAATTATAGCTCCAGTCACTTGTCAAAGAACAGGCACAAAAAGTAAGGAGATGGAGAAAAGAATTTCTTCCATCATTCCCGCCTCTCAGGCAGAATGTTGCTATTTCACTCGGCTGTCACCTTACTGTGGTGAAAAATTCCCCGCCATAGTAAGCTACTGACGACAATTTATGCAAATACTTTTAGAAGAATAATAACCCAGAGATAACCAGTTAGCACTACAGCGTATTTACCTTGTAGCTTCAATCACTGACTTTATCATCCATTAGTTAGTTTATTATTTTTTTATTATTAATCAATTGTTTACAGGAGCATTTACAGGTTCAAATGCGCCAGGGTTTGGAGGACAAGCAATTGAACTGAATGCTACTGGAAAGATAGAGATGAGTAAGTCCAATCTGATCTTTAGGTTCCTTCAAAATAAGACGTCCTTACGAAACGAGTTACAACCTTTCCGTATCAACTTGGTGAAAGAAATCCTTGGCCGAGTCATATTCTAGGTTTACATTGACCGGGACCATTTGATTTCTGTTGTAGCCCAGCATTCTTTACTCGGGGAACATGATAGTACCTTCTTTCCGGCCCCGGAAAGAGTAACATTTTCGTAAGTGTAGTGTTTCCGGCCCGACATTTGACCGATTTACTTGAGATATCAATGAAACGCGAAGTTACATGTACAAAGTGGCGTCCTATTCAGGATCTTTGCTGTCTGCCCCGTAAAATAGGTATTTGGTATTTGCCTCCCTCTCCATCTCCTAGGTAACACAAACGAAGTTTCATCAGTTCTTTCAGCGCAAGTTGTCAACTTCACCAAATCTTAGCCAAACCTCTGACCATATTCTCCTATAGTCCCTCCACTACGATCACTGCAACATGTCGACCATAACTTTACATTGTGTACACAGGACTCTTCATTTATAAGTCTAGTTTACCGGATGCAAACACGAGCTTTAGAGCATAAAAATGTTTACACATGCAATAGGCATACACACAAGCATAAGATGAGACATGTGCTATAGCGCGATTACCCTTCATTGTAAACGATTTCAATTATGATTCCCAACATTATTTGAAAACATATCATTTTGATCCCACAAATAGTTACGAAGCCGGTGAAGGCAGACAGATATTACATATAAAAGACAAAACACATAATAAACACCAACAACTTCGATGATAAATTGTAACGATTTAACAAGTTATGGCATCGATTTAATGAGGAAAATTTGACAAGCTATCAGTTCAGTGAATTGACGGTTTGATGAAAGGTTTTTTGCAAGTGAGCTTAATGCTAAAAAAAACCATAACTTCTCAGCTTTCTGAACATTTGTCACAAGCTTGGGATAAAGGGAAATCTAAGCCAGTAAATGAGGTACATATAGGGGCTAGGGATCGAACAGCAATCAGTTCTGATTTTGCGGTCAAATTTTCTGCCAACAGAACGAAAGATAATTTGTACGCTTTGCTTGATTCGTTGGCGTCGTTGTATCGTACTTGTTAGCGAGGATCATCCAAGAGTACACACACGCACGCGTGCAAGGCGTTTATGCTTACGTAACAGTGATTTACGCGTTATGCATGAGTGATACTGCTACAAAGTAACACAAGAACCCCTCCGTTAACTTCTCTGAAGAAAAGTAAGGGCGAAGCTACTTTGTCAGGGCACGACGGTCTTCATATCCCAATAGCTCAACTCAATACAACACGGAGATAACAAAAGCTATAGCTCCACGTTTCATTAGAAAACATCTCTTACTTCTCGCCAGGAGGTTCCATAGAAGCGAATGCCATATCCAATTCAGTTCTTTCAAGCATTTCCAGCAACGAGAAAATAGGAGGAAATTCTGGTGGTTTAGTAAGACTAGTGGCTGAAACGGTAAGTTGAAATGGTGTAGCACTAACTGCCAATTAAAATCGACACGGCAGTGGGGAAATTCGTTACAAAAGCAGCTAAATCATACTTAACTAATCAGGAAAATGTTAAAGTACAAATTAAACGGTCAATTTTGTCTTAATCGTAGGTCCATATTTCGCATGGAGCAAGGATATATGTCAAAGGCAGTAAGGGGATTTGCAATAACAACAGGTGTGGTGGTGGAAGTGGAGGGATAGTACAGATCATATCCCCTTCGGGATTCATCGCCCCGAACGCCACTATCTTAGGTGGCATTGATGGAGCAGAGAATGGTTTCCTATACATTAAGGGTGAGTGATTACCATACACATGTTAGCGATACGAAAAAATCAAACCAACGCTCTACGATGCGCATTCGTCAGAAATCATATGGAGCAACCTTCGTCTACGATGCTCGCTAATGAGTAATATTGCACTACATGGATTCAGTTCGTCTGCATGAATAGTCTCAGGGTTGACTCAATACAGAGTCAGTCTTTTCTTCTCTTCATTGATTACTATGCAAAACATCTTGTTGACCAGCAGCTGGTAGAATCTTCAAATCTTACGGCTATTTTAAATAATTATAAGCCATATAACCGGCTGATTGCAGCACTGAATTAAAAGAACCACTCTAATAAATGTTATCTGCAGGTATCAAGGAAGGCCAGTTTGAAAAATTTCCTCATAATCCCTTTTCTTGGGGACAAAGGGCTCCATCTGCAAGAACACTAATTTCGTGTGCGCGTACAGCAATTCCTACCGGTACATTTTCGAGCCATTCATCTATTCAAACAACTACAGCGAAAAGTACTATTTCGACGATGACATTCCATACCACATCAAAGGTTTCCAGCTCAGGTAAATTAAATAAGACCACAAGATATGCACAAGACATCTCAACGATAACATCACACCAAACCTCTCCAGCCCGCGTAGCAAGCGGTTCGTCGCTTCAGCCTCAACATCCCACAGAGTCAAGCATAAATGGTTGGTAGATAAATACATTATTATGACGCACACTAAAATTTCAAAGTTTAAGATTATCGATAGCTGGTTATTTTAAACCTCACCCCTCTTTCAAACTGGTGTGAAGGGCGTCAATTCATCAGGTCTCGGTGCATTTTGTGGCAGCTGGAAGAAAAGGATTTTAGAGGAAAAGTTAAAAAAAACTTAATAGGTGAAAAGTCTCGGGCGTATGGAACAGTTTGATATATAATTTGTGAAAAAATCACCCAACTTTAAACGACATCTACATAAAACGTTCCTAGCGTCGTTGCTTTCAAAGTTATTATCTGGATGATCAAGTAACGGACTTCATGAACGCTTTTCGCCATATCTGTTTTTCCCTTTGATGAATTTTTTTTAATTTCTCCAATTTAAAGGGAATACTTTGTTTACCAAAATTATGCACAAAAAAAAAAGAAAGAAAAGAAAAAAAAAAGGGACACCGTGCCTGTTTAAGAGCTAAAGACTATCGCAGCCTTTAACCTGGTCCATTGACTGCGCGCGCTTATTCGCCTGATTACGTGTTTCTTATGCGCAGCGTAGGATGCGCAGTGCAATATTGAGGAATCACCTGAAACAACTTTGTACTCATAGTACATTCAATTTTGAAATACGGTTGTTTTACTGTTACAGTGCCGCCTTTTAAGAAAGAAACCGTTGATGATTTACAACAACTTCTTGAAAAAGTAAAGTCGTACAAGGTAAGGATGAAAGACTCTTTTTCTGTTAGTTCATGGTAATCATCATACAGAGACATTTTTAACCTGTTTCTTTTTCCCTTCCAAAGACTACCACCGTCTGAAAATAGAATATAATGCAACATACAACACTGTACTAGACATATTTTTATCCCTTAGGAAAGTACCACGTGAATGCACAGAGTATGTCTAAGTGAATAAGTTACTGACGAGTTTGTTTTATTCAGATTACAATTATTTTTTGATGACTTTTTGATTCGATGGCCATAGACAACTTAACGTAGGGACCCCGTTATGTAACGCGAAATTTCATTCTAAAGTCTTGCTTTTCAACTTTTTTTTTTTAAGGAGAATAATGCCAACGTTCCCAATCAGCTGGAAACCATAACACAGTTTCTGGAATCGTTCAGAACTTTAACGGTTGTCGGGAACTTAACAACGAACATTATAAGAATCAGCATATCCTTGATTGGAGAGTTAAATGAACTGATGTTATCCGAGGTAATGTCGGACCGTCACTCTGAATTATAGGTAAACTAGGTATGAATAAGCACTTTGCACACGTTTTACGGAGGAAAACAAGTCATGGTTTGTTAAAGACTGTAACACCCAGGAAATACTTGAATATGTCAATACTACTGTACTTGGGGCGATATGAACAACGAAAGTTCAAATGAGTTTCAGTTCAGGGCGCCGTACAATTCTCCTAACCGAATCACTCGGAGTTGAACGGGAAAGATATGTTTGCCAAAAGAAAAATGCGGTGCATCATTTGTACGAAACATTTAAGCTGAGATAATAATAGAAACACTAAAATTGTCCGAGCCTAGGGTCTGGACGACCAGTCTCAACGCTAGCTCAAAGTACATTGTTCGAGACAAAATCAACTACTCAACTGACTTGTTCCAATAGCGACGATATCCAGCCTACACAAAAATGAACCGTGCATTGTTAAAATGATTCAGCAAAGTGTCGTGTAATAGCCTGCTATGTAAAAGTGGGGTTTTTCTCCCTTACATTGCGATATTTCAAAGTAGCACTCGAGTTTTTTAAAAATTCTTTTACTTGCGCATTTTACTTCATATCATCATTTTTTTCTTCATTTCACCCCACGATAGCTAATTAAAATCATTTTGTGTAGTTTAGACCATGTATCTTAGTTCTTCTGTTGCCATATTTATATTGGTGAAAAACTTCATTCTTGCGGTGTAAACTAAAATATAAGAAAAAGAAATTAAGGTAATAAAAAACTAGATCAGATTTATGCGCGTTTTTACAATCTATGTACATGTACATATAAGTTGATTGTCTAAGCCGCAAAAATCCCTTAACTGAAGTTTTCACCATTGCTTTTATTTTTCTTAGAAGCTCATTTCTAATTTACTCAACACTATTGATGAACTTTTGGACTATAAACACACAGCAGTATGGCGCAGCAGCGGAATGGTGAGGATATTATAATTTCTGAACAGCAAATAATTTACTTATTTGACCACGCATCTTGAACACATAACTTAAGCAAACACAGTAACGTGTTGATTAATATTGGATTTGATTAAGATTCATTGAAACAAACTGAACCATTGATTAACAAGTTACTACGTCTAAGTAAGAAGTTTGTTTCGTTTAGTGCAGCATGTAAACCAGTCCTCAAAGAATCACGGAAGCTGTAATTTTAATCAAATATGTCCATAGCACTCTGAGCAGTTATTTAAATGAATACGAGTATTCAAGGTAGTCCAGGATGAATTGCTTTATGTTGTCAGCACTCTTTCATCTTTAAACTTTAAGTAAATACATGTACGGGGCAAATTCTTCAGGAACATATCAGTTTCTTAAATTTGCAATGAATAATTATGTCTCAACTCATATTAACCTGATCTTGGACACAAAAGATCAATTCAACCTGATCTACATGAATTTCGTGTCTCAGGCTCAGAAAATCAAGATGTCATAGTCTACTGTACCGTCCCAATGAATTTTTCTCCCTGAGGTTAAGGGTAAAGTAATTTAAAGGGATACACAGCTATACTGGCTCGAGATTTCTTTCGAAATAGTTAGCTCACGAAAAAGGAGCGAATAGTTTATGGCCCAGAGGTTCGTAAGGGTTCCCGTGTTTCAATTTCTGCGATAAACACACGGGAAAAAGACAATTCAATAAACTTCTGTACCATCGAGGTTCTCTAGATGTGATAGAATTAATGTACATGTTGAGCAATGGAATATAATATTACCAACTTCAATTTCAAATTTTTAAACGTCGGCTAAAACTCAAAGGCCATAGGAGCTAAAGATCATTAACTTTCTCCCAACTAACAGTTCATGGATCTTGTGGAAGTTGTGGAAAAGACAGCTTCCTTAGCAATGAATTATACGTCTGCCACCAACCAAAGCGTGATGTTAATCAAGAGAAACCTGGGTGAGAAATAACTTTCTTTTTGAACGAAAGGCATATCAAATATCCTCTAATCAACTAGGAAAAAAAAGATTTTCGACTGGAAAAGGGATATTCCCCAACATCATGCCAGCTAAGACCTCAGAGTTTACAGTGTTTAATCATCTCAATTATCTTGTGCAGTTGTCTTAAACACTTGGCTTGTATTCTGAAGTTGATTTATCATATCACTCTGGAAACTCCTTTTTCTTCTTAGAAATACATTCAATAATGCAATACGTCAATCCAAACAGCAATGTGACTATTCCCAATTCTAACAAACAACCTCGGTCAACACCTTTAATAACTCTTCAAGCAAGCGGATTACCCATGGACATCATTAAAGAAACAAAAGAAGGTAGGAGGTCAATTATTCGCTGCAGGACTCACTCTATACCAAAATATCATAGTTTGTAAACTTCCATTCTGCCAAAAATACTGCGACTGAAAACCACGACAGAATCTTTGAAAACACTGTCCAAGGGATTGAAGTTCTCAACGCAGAGGTGTGAGTATGGTCACCGGTAACAGCATTGCGAACTGTTCAGTGAAATTTCGCTAAACAGTTGTATATGCAAGTGTTGTGCCGGGAGTGTCAAACATCCATGCTGTCGTTAACATTTTCTTGGTAATAACTT